>NC_072773.1:19328057-19628057 GCF_022539595.1 Amphiprion ocellaris
TATGACGTTTTTAGAATGACATGCTATACTATGACACTTTTTGGGCAACATGCTAAACTATGACGTTTTTAGAGCGACATGCTATACTATGACATTTTTAGAGCGACATGCTATACTATGACATTGTTTGGACGACATGCTATACTATGACATTGTTTGGACGACATGCTAAACTATGACGTTTTTAGAATGACATGCTATACTATGACACTTTTTGGGCGACATGCTAAACTATGACTTTTTAGAGCGACATGCTATACTATGACGTTTTTAGAGCGACGTGCTAAACTATGACGTTTTTTGTATGACATGCTATACTATGATGTTTTTTGGATGACATGCTATGCTATGACGTTTTTAGAGCGACATGCTATACTCTTACATTTTTTGGACGACATGCTATACTATGACATTTTCTGGACCAAAGGCCATACTATGACATTTTTAGAGCGACATGCTATACTATGATGTTTGTTGGGTGACACGCTATACTATAGGCTTTTTTACTTGACATATTACTATGACGTTTTTTTTTTTTAAATTTTTTGTTTTTTAGCAACATATAAGAATTTGAACAGTTTTAAAAATTACTATACTTTTACTTGTGCAATGAAATATTATTCTATGGCATTTTTTAGACGACATATTATACTCTGATGTTTTCTTGAATAACATACTATTTTGACAATATACTGCACTATGACAGTTTTTGAACCACATATCATACATGACAATTTTAGGCAACATCCTATCATTTTGCGCTCTTTGAACCACATAATAATGTATGGGTTGTTTTTTTTTTGCAAACATTCTATACTATGAACTACAGGCCATATTATGTTATGCTTGAAAAGTATACTATACCTTGACATTTTCTGAACTACATTCTATACCATGGCATTATACACAGAGTGCTTTGGTTACATGTTAATTTATAATCTAGATTTTTTTCTGTTTTGTTTTTTGACAGGATAACCACAGACCTGACCGTGAACACCGTTGACACCCACCTGAGGGAGACGCTGCCTAAGATCTCAAGGCTGCTTGGTCATGGTCTTTCTGGTCCTGCTCCATAACGCCTTCATCAACTACATCTTCTTTTGAAGAGACCCTCAGATGCTGCAATCTCTGGCCTTAAGGAGGAACTGCTACTTTCCCTCTGTAACGAGACGGCGGTTATTTTAAAGACCCAGCTCGTGGCGGGTTTGAGTGAAAATTTAACATCCATCAAAACGGAACTACAGACAATTACTTCTTGTACTTCTGATTCTAGAACTAAACGTATCTTCAACATGGATCATCTGCTTTTAATGAATCAGCAGCAACATCACAACAACAAATTAGACAATTTTCAACAAATTAATGAAACTGATGTCATTTAAAACTATTAGAGTCTGTTTTAGTGTCAAATTAAAGCTGATTACTGACAACTAGAACATTAACGTTACTGTTATCACATTTAAGTTTCCTGAACGTTACATGAACGTCAACCAGCCACAGTTTTATGAACTTAATGAACCACATTACAGGAACACAACACACTTCAGCTGTTGAAAGGAAACAACACAAACATCGTTAGCTTGATGCTACATTTAGCTGCTAATCAGGACTGGTCAACTAGCTCGGTTAGCATCGCTAATTCACATTAAAGCTAATATTCACTGGATGCTAACTCTCTTCTCTGATCAACACATACAAATAAACTCCATCAACTCCTGGGGTTCACTGCTCACATTATATCTGACTGTGAAGTTGAACATAAAGTTCATTAAAACTGGCACCGATCAGTACATTTTCATTTATTACCAACCAGCTGTTGGAGTCCTTTAGTGTCTGTTGGTCCAATCAGCCAAAGGACTGAATTACTGAACTGAAAACTGATTAAAACAAGACAACAGACAGTAAAACTGTCTGTGGAAAATGTGCTGCTGCTCCACCGATAAATACCAACAAACTAAAACAAACTTGGTGGAAGTGTTGCTTTAAGTCATTTTTTTTAAAATAAATAGCAAATATGAGGCTTCTATTTTTCTGGAAGTAAAAGGAAACGTTGCTTATCCGTAGTTTTGCTAACTTAACTTTAGCTGCACTTTAACCATGTTCTAACTGATAAATCATTTTTATATTAAAATAGCTGCACTTCCTTTGTATATTTGGTCATTTCTTATGTTGCTGCTGTTTCATTGCAATTATATTTTAATAATATCACTATAAAGACAGATACTTGAAAAGAAAAAAAACTGGCTCTGAAATACTCAATTAAGTGATACATCATCTAGTGTTAAAATGAATAAGAATTCTTAATAATATAAAATGTAATTGACTGAGCTGTATTAATTAAATAAAAATATTTCAAATTGAAAGAAACACAACATTGACTGAAAGATTTCAGTCAATTAAACCTTAAATTCATTTACCTAAGAAAACCATCCTTTAATGTCTTACCTTAAAATCACCTACATTTAAAAAAAATATATTTACAAAGTTTTATGATCACAGGTTCTGTCTGAAAATAAGTGGCATCATTTTAAACCGTGAAACCAAATTAATGAAATGTAATGAGCAACCAGTGGGCAATACTGGATTCTACAAAAACATTAACAACTGAATGCAGAACACTGGACACAGAAATTCTCTGCAGACAGTTGTTTTTCATCTAAATCTTAATACAATTAATGTATTGACATATTTATGTGTGTATGCATGCATTTATTGTTTTATTTAGTACTTTTAGCATATCAGAGTGCTGAATGAGTTTTTCTGATGTCCCTTACCATAAGGACTACAGGAAATGATTAGATGATGATAAACTGTGAGCTGCTGGTTGGGTTCTCTCTGTTGTCATGGTTCTTACATGTTGGTCTCCTGATGCTGCCTTACTTCAGCCAGTCCATGAGCAACAGAAAACACAGTTTGTCTCTTACCCACCGCCAGCGGTTCGAGTCTTCCCAATCACGTCTGCAATTTTGAAAATGTTCTTGCTTCTTTGAAGGTGGTGGAGTTTCGCTTGTAGACATTTTTAGATGCACGGGTGCAGCACCTTCTGTAACTAGACAACCAGAGACAGGACCGGACACACAGAGAAGTCTGAGATCTACCCGCTGGACCTGGCATCGGGTCCTCGCTACATAGGTCCTACGTCGAAGAAATTGGCTGCCCTTAATATTTCCTGTCTTTTATTTTGTTCATTAAACAGTTTTGATGAGTGTGTGACAGACGTGTACAGGGCATTTATGAAAATACGGAACAATTTGCGTCACAATTAATTGTCAAATAAAGGACGATTCCGTATTTTAAAGGACGGGTGGCAACCCTAAAAGCGGCACCGATACGAAAATAAACATTTACTTACCGAACTATTAGAGTCCTTTCAGTGTCTGCTGGTAGAATCAGCCGAAGGCAGAAAACTGGTTAAAACAAGCCAACGGGCAGGAAAACTGTCTGTGGAAAATGTTCTGCTGCTCTACCGATAAATAAACCAACAGTATTGTATCAGAATTAATCCAAACGAGGAGAGCAGAGTCTCTGCTTCCTCCTCCATAGGACCTGTCAATCATGCCAGACCGGCCTGTCAATCAAGTAGTCCCGCCCCCTGGCTTCGCAAAACTTTAACGCTCTATAAAAAAAAAAAAAAAAAAAAATCAATATTGATTTGATATAAGATCGGCCACATGATCTCTCATTTTGACCATGAAAACTCACGAAAAAAATTATATACAGTCTATGCACCGTACTATGTTTGGCTCCACACTTGCTGATGACCACTTCCGGTCTCAGAAAATGAAAAAACGGACCTGTTTTCGTTTCTGTCTCTTACTGATTATACTTTTTTGTTATTCTAAATATAAAATGAAAATCAAAGCATTTTAAAAATTTCGTACATACCTTTTTGATCATGACAAGGAAAAACGCCTTGTATTTCAATTTTAATTTTTGTATTTTAAATCGAAAATCAAATAACCACTCGTTTTTTTTCAATACCCGTTTCAGAACGGAAAATCCAATTGCCAAAATATACACTGACCGCAAAGCCACAACACAATCACCTCTCACAAAATCCACACACCAGGTTAACAGCAGGGGTTACTTTTTCTCCAAACTTTATTGACAACAGAATGACGTTACAGTGTGAAAAGTATTGACAGCACAGTACAGGGAGTATTGGGAAATAATAAAATAAGCTTGTCTGTCATTTATACAGCATATTTAAATCAAGAGCTAAAGTGCGCTGCAGTGGAGAAGTAAAACTAAAGTTAACAATTAACCAAAAAACGTAAAATATTGAGGTTCAGACTCCACAGCGTTATTTACAGTGTGTTTTTACCTGTGTAACTTAACTGTTGAGTAAAACCCCATTTCCTCACTAAAATAAATATTAAGGCTGAGACCTGACAATATCATTTGTTAAATCTGACTAAATAATATATACATGAAAAATATAAACTATCCCCTATTTATTTTACTGTGGCATAAAAGAAAAGTTTGGTCATTGGGTGATTACAGGTGCCAACAGCCTTATTTTGTGTTGTCCCCCTTTTGTTGCCAAAACATCCCTGACCCATGGAGGCATGGATTTCACTAGACCCCTGAAGGTGTGCTGTGGTATCTGGCACCAAGAAGTTAGCTGCAGATCCTTTAAGCCCAGGAAGTTGTGAGGTGGGACTTCTATGGCTCAGACTTGTTTGTTCACCACATCCCACAGATGGTCGATTGGATTGAGTTCTGGGCAATTTGGAGGCCAAGAAAACACCTCAAATTTGTTGCTGTGCTCCTGAAACCATTCCTGGACCATTTCCAGTCATCATTTCCATGAAAGGGTGTACATTATCTGCAACAATGCTAAAGTAGGTGGTACGTGTCAAAGTAACATCCACATAGGTGGCAGGACCCAAAATTTCCCAGCAGACCACTGCCCAAAGCATCACACTGCCTCCACTGGCTTGTCTTCTTCCCCTAGTACATCCTGGTGACATGTGTTCCCCAGGTAGGTGATGCGCACGCACTCGTCCATCCACGTGATACAAAAGAAAACAGGATTCATCAGACCAGGCCACCTTCTTCCATTGCTCTGTGGTCCAGTTCTGATGTTCACGTGCCCATTGTTATTGTTTTCGGTGGTACACAGGGGTCAGCAATGGCATCCTGACTGGTCTGCGGCTATGCAGCTCCATACACAACAAACTGTGATGCATTGTGTATTCTGACACCTTTCTATCACAACCAGCATTAATATCTTCAGCAATCTGAGCAAAAGTAGCTTGTCTGTTGAATCGGACCACACAGGTCAGTATTTGCTCCCCACATGCATCAATGAGCCTTGGCCGTCCATGACCCTGTCGCAGGTTCACCACTGTTCCTTGGACCATTTTTGATAGATACTGACCACTGCAGACCAGGAACATCCCACAAGAGCTGATGTTTTGGAGATGCTCTGACCCAGTTGTCTGGCCATCACAATTTGGCGCTTGTCAAACTGGCTCAAATCCTTATGCGTGGCCATTTTTCCTGCTTCTAACACATCAACTTTGAGGACAAAATGTTCACCTGCTACCTAATATATCCAACCCACTAACAGGTGCCATGATGAAGAGATAATTAGTGTTATTCACTTCACCTGTCAGAGATCATAGTGTTATGCCTGATCAGTGTGTGTGTGTGTGTGTGTGTGTGTGTGTGTATGTATGAGTTGTGTAACTGCTTAAATTGAAAAATTTTCCTGAGTTTAAATCATCATGAGTCCCAAATTCTGTTTTGAGAGGATTTTATTGCATACATACAGGTTAAGGTTCATTGTGTGTTCTATGTAATGTAGCACTTCACAACACAACAGGATTGTAAGAACAACCATCATTTCACCAAACCAATGATTTGTTTAGAAGCAGTAACATACTAAACATCGATTTATATCCTTATAAATCATCTTTGTCGGATTTCATTATTCACAATTCCAAAAGCTGTACTGTGAATTTTCGTCTAAATGGCTTTGACTTTTACGTAAGAGTGATACCCAATCGTGTTTTTTAAGTTCACACTTTACTTCACAGACATCACGTCACAAGACAACAACTTTTACATTTTCCCAATATCACTAATGTGTTTGTCGTACAAATTAAATGAAACATTACTAATCTGTCTGCGGCTGCAGATTACAAACCTCTCCTGAATGCTACTCCATGTCAGACACATGCAACCTTAACAGTAACTTTAAAACTGTAAAAAAAAGCCCATCCCCTTTAAATACGTCCTACTCCACACTGAAATGCACCGCGTTGTTCAACATACTGAACACATGAATATAATTGAGCCAGCACTCAAACAGAATCAACAAGGAAAACAGTGACACATCTTTATACAGTACAGTACGTAGCTTATGTTCGCCGTTTGTTTTCATAGTACAGATAAAACACACAGTACATTCATACATGAAACGTACAACATATTTTTCCAACTTATCACAATGTGCAGACATTAAATCTTAAAAAAGAGAAATTGGCCTAAATATGTAAGGCGACTGTGTATATGTAAATGCGTTGTTTCAAACTATTATTGGATGATTCTGACAACTGCAACACAATAATCCATCCATTCGAGGTGCCCGTATAGCTCAACAGGTTAAGTGGGCGACCCACATACAGGGGCTGGTCCCCGACGCAGCGGCCCGAGTTCCATTCCTGCTCGTGGCCCTTTGCTGCATGTCTTCCCCCCACTCTTCTCCCTCCTTTCCTGTCTGTCTCTCACTGCACCTATCAATAAAGCTGAAAAAAAAAAATCCATCCATTCATTATCTATACCACTTAATCCTCATCAGGGTTGCAGTGGGGCTGGAGCCTCGGCAGGGGACACCCTGGACACATCGCAGGGCTACAGACAAACTCACACTCACATTGACACCTACGGACAATTTAGAGTTACCAATTAACCTCAGCATGTTTTTGGACTGTGGGAGGAAGCCAGAGTACCTGGAGAAAACCCACGCATGCACAGGGAGAACATGCAAACTCCATGCAGAAAGATCCCGGGAAAGCCGGGACGCGAACCAGGGATCTTCTAGCTGCAAGGCGAAAGTGATAACCACCAAGCCACTGTGCAGCCCCACAACATGATAATAACAATAATAATAATAATAATAATAATAATAACAGAACAGCATAACAGTTAAGTTTCAGTTTCTCCGCAACACACAATTCTCACATAAAATCAAAATATGGGGATTTATATGTTAAGAATGAATTTAAAATTGTAATCTGTAAGTAAGAGCGCTATTTAGTTTCATGTTTAGTTCCCTACATTTGGGCACAATATATAAAAAAATGAAGCTGTAAGTCACCTTCAACCTTACTGTTTAATTTCAGATCACATGCTGGAGTCCAGCACTGTGACGAAATACACTAAAAAGCCTCCACTGTTTGTTGTTGTGCTGCAACAGAAAGAAACGAGAATAGATTCAAGTAAAAACTGACCATGATAAAAAAAAAAAAAAAATGTAAAAAACACACACATTTTAGGACTGGACAGCGAGGCAAAGAAAAAAGTCAAGTTAAAAGCAAGTCTGATCACAGTCGCCCGTGCTGAGCTTGTGCTCGTCTCTAGTCTCGGTCTCGGTTTGGTCCTTCAGTGTTTACAGGTAGGGATACTGGTTAAGTTTTCGTTGGTAAGCAGCACTAGAGCGGTGGAAAGGCTGCTGCTGCTGCTGCTGCTGCTGTTGGTTGTGGTTTCCATACTGTCCTGCAGCAGACCCTCCCAGGGCTAAACTGCCGTTCTTCTGGAGCAGCGCCAGCGAGGAGTAAGCTCCACTCGCCCTGCCGTGGCGGGAAGAGCCACCCTGCATCTGGTCCACAGCCTGGGACACGGAGGCCAAGGCGGCAGAGGCCGGGTAGGCGTACAGGTTTGGGGTTGAGCTGAAGAGGGTGCCCTCATGGAGCCGGTAGGACGAGTGGGAGGAGACGGGAGGAGGGTAAGTGGGCTGTCGCCTCAAGGAACTGCTTCCTGTTTGCTCATGGGAAGATGTCATCACAGACTGCTGTACCTGAAATAATAGAAAACAAAGACGAGGTTTTTGAACAGAAGCTCAATCCTAATGCACACAGTTAGGTAGAGAGCTGTACCATGAAGATTAGTGTGTTAGCAGCTGAGTTTTCAGTGTCATGACCTAGCCTGCTAGGTCACCATGGTAACTGATGCAGCACAGCAAACCTACTCAGCAGGAAGTTCTGATCAGAGACTGGGAGTTTAATCAGCTGTAAGAAGCGTCTTGCTCACCAGTTCATTTCCTGATAATTCTCTCTGAGTGATACAGATTCTCAGCTGAGGAAATATGTTTATCTGCAAAACATGCTGCGCTATAAGTTACTAATTCCAGTGAATGAAGCTGCACAGTTACAGTAGTGCAAACTGTATGTGTTACGCAGCCATGGGAACCTACATGTAATCATTGGTTAATGCAGAAAATGGATCAGTAAGTTCATTTTACAACGCTTGTACTGCAACTAATAGAACACAGATTTTAAATGTAATATTCTACTGGCATTTATTACAGAGAATATTCAATCAATGATATTAATTTTGCTGTGATTTGGCCAAAAACTAAAGTGACATCTTTCATTACAGGACAGGGTCAGATGTAGGTGCACTTTTTAAATGAATAAGGTTTCAAGTGAAACGCTTTAATGCGCAGCTGTTAGAAATAAGCAGCTGCCTTGAGAATCACTGAAACAAACACATTAACTTTCACAACTGACAGTTTTTTCGCAGCACTCTCTTCTCTCTCTCTCTCTTCTCTTGCATCATTTACAATAGTAGCACTTATAACTGTAATAAATGTCCATTATAATAAGTGGTTCCTCTAAAAGAAGTGGACAGCACACAATCGGTCCCTTTTGTGGAACAAAACACGTTAAAAGTCTGAAGCAGAACACGTAGTTAACAAACAAAGCTAATAACCACCATCATGATACCCATTATCTGTAATTGGGGTTTTGGGTGGAGCCAGTGAAACAAAGAAAATCTGACAATTTCAAACTTGTTTCACAGTACAACCCTCAAGGATCGACTGCGAACATTTTACTTATATTTGCGACTGCTGGTTGATTTATACTTCAGTACAGCAGCGTTCAGGAGCCTCTTTACAAATATATGTCACAGCAACTCAAACAACAACAACTGTGAAGTAATATGCTGTGTTTACATGGCATAAATGAATGCATCATAGCAGAATCTCCACAGTAAGTTACAAATCTATTTTAAAAGATACTCATTAGAATATTGCATATGTGACATCGAAACACCTTTTTTTCCAACTTTGAGACACATTACTCTGGAAAGCTGTTGTTCTGTTTACTTAGCCTCATATGCTTCTAAATAATAATTGCATTAAACTTTCGTCTCCTAAATTTAGAAGCCAAAGTCCCTGAACTACAACAAACCACATATTTAAACAAGCTGGAGGAAGTATGTAGCAGTAACCACAAGTTTGTAGCACTGGTGTTGTTATGAGACAGAACTGTGGTCTTTATGGGTTCACGTCTGAGCAGAGTTGTGTTTGAAGGCTGTTACCTGACTCAGGTTGAGGGGCTGGGATCTGCTGGATGCAGCCCGTTGATGGCGATCAGTGGTGGAATCTCCTGGCCGACCGGACGACTGAGCAGAACCCTTCTTGGACTTTCCTGAGCCACTCGTAGCTTGGTCTGCTGATGGAAGTAAAATGGATCAGTGTTAGTCAGTGCAGTTTAATCTAATTTACTATTCAGACAAATAGCAATGTCAAACTTTTCTGACTTTGCTCTTGAAATCTGAATCTCCTGTACAACAAGCGAGCAACATTTTAACATACAACAGTGTAAAAAAAAACAGTTGACTTTGGATTTTTTTCAAATCTTAAGCATGCTGGAAAATATTGGTGACTCTCGAATCCCAGAGCTTTGGCTGGTTTAACCCTAATAAGCATCTGTGAGGCAGAGATTTGACCGTGATCTGGGGTTTTTGTCCCAAAAGTTTACAAGCTATAATCTTAAATTAAGCCAAGATCTGCACTATTTGCGTTGACGAGACATCAGCCTGATATCTGCAGCCAGCTGGATAGCTAGCGTTAGTTCATCTGAAGTTATGATCAGTGTTTTTTTCAGTCTATCCCTCTTGTATATGCGACATCTACAAGATAGCAGTCCAGGTTTGATAATAATGCAGTCATAACAGTTTGCAGACGTGCAATCTGTCTGCACAGACTGTAACCCAAGTTCTTACTGCAACATCTGTGTAGAAGTCTCAGAAGTCTCAGACTATTGGTTTGACAGAAAACAATGCTAATGTGGATGGTCTTTGGGCCCAAAACTGCAGAGGCGTGCACAAAATCTGTGTATTTTCTCACCACTTAGCAGCCTTCATTCAAATGAAGGAGACTCTAACTGTGGATATACTGGAGCTGGATGCAGGACTCAGCCTCGCTGCCAGTTTTCCACAGTGTTTTCTCAGCCCCTGCAGCCCAAAATAATTTTCCCCATAGACCACAATTATAAATTAAACCTCCAAGTGCACACAAGGTCTATTATTACTGTTTTATGAATTTTCAATCCATTAGGGTTTTATATATATTGCCTGAGCCTAGAAAAGTGAGCAGAACGTGCATATTTTTGCGGTAAAACACAAATGTGCATTGGGGCAATAAAAGAGAAAGCAAACAGTAGCTACAAATCATTTTTGGCTGATACGCCATGTGAGCAATTTTAGTTCAACAAAGTGGACACCGCAAAGTAGACATTTATACAGCATGTAGCCCTAACTGCACTACTTAGAACACGGCGTTCACAATTAACACAGGCGTACACATCTACTAAGAAAAGGTGCATCTGCAAAGGTTGATCACACATTTTCACACATTTTTTCATCCAGCGCTGGTGCATTTGTCAGCATGAGTAGTCTAAACAGGGATTCACTGAGAACCGTTGTGCAACTATGTTTAGTTATTTCACATTAAATCAGTATGAAGTGAATGAAGAATAGGCAATAAGAATAATAACAGCGATTTAATTAAATGTGGATTTTATGTGACTGAATGTGAGTTGAACAGAGCAGTGCAGCAGAGGACCTGGAGCTGCTGGAGTCTTGTGGGTTGTGCTCTCTCCAGGCTGACTCTTCACAGACGGCATGATGACGGCCAGAGACTTGGTGGGCTGGGAGGTGGTTTTGGGGCTGAGGGGGCTGCTGGTGGAGGAGTCGGAGTCATGGGAGTCATGCACCGTCACACAGCTGATCACATTGGTCCTCTGGCTCATTCCAGAGCTGCAAGAGTAAATAATCATTTCATCTCTGTCCAACGTGTACAAAAATCTATTTATGCCAATATAGCGAACATACAAACTTGCTTGGGAAAAAAAGAGTAAATATGGCGAATAGACAAAATAGTTCCAGACAGGAAATGACTCACCAAGCAGCAGGGAACTTTGTCTCATCTTCGTCCTCTGAGTCGCTGTGGATGGTGATGATGCTGACGGCAGGACTGGGTGTGTCAGAGATGACGATGGGCTGAGACTGGTCACCGGCAAAAGACGTGCTGTGAACCGCAGTGGTGGCTGAATGCACTGATGACACCAGTCTGCAGGGGGGAAAGATGCACTTTCACTGTAAGGTCAGTCCATGTTGGTTAGACAGAAGGCAGAAAATGTGTTCCTGCACCATCTCAGATTTGAATCAGTCTTCATAAATGTATTATTTAGGGCCCAAAACTAAATTCTGTGAAACAACTTGACAGAATGTTGAGAAATTCACGTTTCATGTTGATAGAAGTAGATTTTTTCACACCTAGGAAATTCTCTTGTTTTTTCCATAAACGGCTTAGCTGGAAAGCAGTATTTAAGGTTTAATATCTCCAGAATGTATTCCCAGAGCCATGAAAGTTGGTGAGGATACAGACAAAATTATTTTTGGCAGATACAAAGGGTCAAATGGCTCTAGCACAGGCTATAAAAATGGTAAAAAAACAGTGAAGACTTTTTAACTAGGGTGATTCTGGAGCCCCAGAATCACCCTAAATGTGTGTGTGCATGTGTGTGCATATTTCCTACTAAAAATACAATCTTTGGTCAACATTACAGGCATTATATCAAATATGTATACCCCTATGCAAACCAGTTTTTTGGATCTACAGACGTACACATTTGTGGATACATTTGGGATCTACAAAGGTATCCACATCACCATTTTGACTTGTCAAAATCACAAAAAATTAGAACCTTGACTTATTTCCCATACAACAAATTCTTCTGTTAGAGACCTCAGAAGTTGGTAAATGTCAGCCAAAGAATGTGTTTTTAGCATGAAACATGGATACACCCATACAGTTACAGCAACTTTATGGAGCCCAAACAAACCTAAACATATATTAACAAACCTTGTTTGAAAATTGCGTACTGTTTCCAATTATAAGGGGCCAATAATTCAAAATTTGACCTCTGCTAGAGCCACTCAGTCATTTGGATCTACTGGTAACAGTTTTGTTTGTCTCCACATCACGCTTCATGGCTGTGGAAGTAATATTTCAGGAGACACTGAACCCTTAAAATGGCTTCACAGCTAAGATGTTTCTTTGTAGGTGACAATAGAAAAATTCCTGAAATATTCCAAAATACTTTACACAACTTAGATTTACGTCACACTTAACAAATAGCTAAACTGTGAACAAAATCTGATACTGTGGAGAAACTCTGGAATCTGAATAACACAAACTGACCCTTATTGCAAACACTGTGTATGCTGTGAAAACTGAGACAGATATCCAAAGCGGTAACTGACACTGATCCAAAGCTGTTCATTAAATTACATTATTCTTCATGGTTACATGCCAGAACTTCTTTGTGCTGGTCACAGATCTTTTAAATATCTGATCTGATTGTGTTTACAGCTTGTAACATAATAGAATAATCAATACATTGCACACAATATGTTTGTAACCTTACAACCTACTAAGGCACTTAAAAGACGTGAATGTGTGAAGGCTGGACTGGATACCTGGCTCTGCTCTCAGCGTGTCGAGCCTTCGATCTCTTGCCCGGTTGGGATCTTGAGTGAGCAGCTCCTGAGCTGTGGTTCTGTGAGGCAGCGTGACGACCAACACCAGAGTCCTGCTGGCTGACGCCATCATACTGGCTGCCATGGCGACCCCTGAGAAAAGGACTCTACATGAGCAACCTGTTATATTTGAAGCCTAGACGGAGCTGAAATCAAGTCAAAAAATTTGGTCGCAGTTTCTAATGGAGCTCAAATGTGTTTTGCATCCCTGAAAATTTCGTGTGGCTATCTTCTGAACTTATGAAGTTATGAGGGAAAGTGCTGGAGTAACAGGAATTATAAAGTGAGAAATTTTGATCTACCTCTATGTACTTCAAGGGCCTGCAACTCTGAAAATATTCATAGTATGAAGGTAAAAGTTTGCGAAACCAACCTCCAGCCTGAAGCCTGCTGACTGTCAGCGATAGGAGCACCCATGGGTGAATCCGGCACCACAGCCTGCCCAGGGTTGTGGATGGACATGCCAGGCATCTGCTGCCATGTGGAAGGGATGAGGATCTGCTGTGTCCCTGCTGGCCAGCCCTGCTGTATGCACATATAGATGATGAAGATACTGAAAAACTGCAAGGAACTGGTGCTAAAGATGTGAAATTAAAAGTACAGCGTGTCGACCACAGTGCAGCAGAAGTCTGAGACACAATCAGCACATGTAGTATTCAGATAAATGTAAATGCTCCTGTTTCCATCTTACAGCAAGAAGTCCAGCAGACGTCACATTAGAACAATGGCACACTTACAGTGGAACAAAGCAAATTAGTTAGTATCCCGCATCTCACTTCCAGGTTTATTCTTTGCGGCATTTGTAACTGCTGAGAAAGAAATGTGCTAAAAGTGACTTAAGAAACAGTAAATTCCATGTCAAGCTCAAAGTAAACATTTCTCTCAGGTTCTGATGCCAAGCATTCATGCCAAACAGAGAAAAAACAAAAACAGAGACGGTTCAGCCAACCTGAAACGGAAATGTGTTAGTCTGAGGCACAAACAAGACAGAAATGAAGGCATTACAGTTGATTCCACAGCTACGCACTCGATACAATACCTCAGGTTGCCTATTTTCACAACTTAATTTGCAAAGTATGGTTGCAAGAAAAAAATTACCGATTGAGATAAACCTTTTAAGTTGCAAACATAATGTGATGAGTTCTGTTAACCCTTTGATGTGCAGTGTGAATCAGGAGATACCCATTTTCCATTGCATCTGGGTCACTTTTGACCCATGTTGCGCATCAAAGGGTTAACATAATATTGTTGGTAACTGCATCAACTTAACAGCGAACATTAGACTGCAAGCAAAAGCACAATCCAGACTGGTGAGTTGCACATGCTTCCTCAGCTGCGCATCACTGAGATATACAGGGTGTCCATCAAGTCTCTTTACAGTTTTAAGAATTTATTACAAAGGCAGCTGATAAGATATCTTAACCAGAGTTGTTTTATTGTAATCGGTGTTTATTAAAGTTTGTAATCACATTGAAATTGTGTGTTTCAGGTGTCCTGTTGGTGAAAGAGGTACTGTTAAATGAAACCCTAAAAAATGGCTACTCCTCAGACCGGAGGATTGGAAGGGATGGGCCAATTCCTTGTCCACCATGTTCACCAGATATCACTCCCTTGGACTTCTTTCTATGGGGTTATGTTAAAGATATCGTGTATCAAACAAAGACACGGGACATTACTGACTTGAAGCATAAGATTTCTGATGCCGTTGCCACCATTGATGAGGCTATGCTACAGCGAACATGGCAAGAAAGTACCGTCTTGATGTGCTTCGTGCAACTAATGGTGCCCATATAGAGGTGCATTAAATGAGGTAGAAAAAACTTTGACAACCACTTATTTAAAACAAATCTGGTTAAGATATCTTATCAACTGCCTTTGTAAGAAATTCTTAAAATTGTAAAGAGACTTTATGGACAACCTGTACGTTGTGAGAGGGAAGAAGAATAAAGAAGAGAGTTCAGGTAGTGACGATGGTGCTTTACCAGCATGGAGGTATACTGATCCAGCGAGCCTAAACGTGGCATCCCTGCCACTGAGGCGTACAGGCCGCCTACCAGCAGAGGGTCATAGGAAGCCTGGGAGGTGAAGGGAGGTGGGGGGAGGTGTTATGAGACCATGTCCTCACTAAACCCTGTGAACATATCTTTCTGTCTTCATTGTGGTCCCTCATCCAGACTAAAATGGAACATGTACATCTAAAAAGCCACGGCCTGGTGCTGCTTTGTGCAAACATCCCCAATACTGTTAACCAAACAGATGGAGGCAGTGACATGGCATTTCATTGTTTTCTAACCCAAGAAGGAACAACTTCGGTTGGACTTCTGGTGGTTTGACTTAGTTGTATTTTGCAGGTAAAAGCTTGCAACCAGCTCCTCATTTCACAGTGATTCCTGCTCCCCTTCCACTTTCTATGTCTGAGCTAAGAACAATTTCAAAGCAGCTGTCCAGACACTACAAATTGAAACACTCAGTACAGCAGGCCTGCTTGATTCTGTCAGTGAATAGCTTTAAAGATCTGCAAAGATTATGTTTACAAACATTTGGTGTCTAACAGGTGTTTGTCTACTGGTTATGGACAAAGATTTATTTTCTACACTTGGCTGATTGCAGTGAGACAAAGATTTAATCATCGATGACAGAACTAGATGAGTCTTACATTTAGCTTATCTATCTATGAAGTCTGATTTTACTACAGCTGCAGGACCAAAACAACTTGTGAACACACCTCGTAGAGCTCTGATGCCTGATGTTGATCTGTTGTCTAAGAAGATCATCATCAGTCAGAGATGATTTAATGCATCTTTTTACTCTGGAAGCAGCATGTGCCACTGACACTGACTTGACCAATTTACAGATACATTTTGCTGCACACAAGCTTCGTAAGGTGCTCAGGTGGGTGGATCAGAGCATTTTAATATGAATTGAGGTGTATGCACAAACAAGCTGAAACTTCTGCATGTTAATGTAGCCGGTTTAGTGAGGACGCAGCCTGAGAGGACACTTTTAGAGCAGGACTGTTTGAATCCTATAGAAGAAAAGTCTTTGCTTGATATCAAGATTGTTCAGTTTGTTATGACACCAGGACAAGATATTTACAATGCTTCTATGGAGAGTGTAATGAGCAGCGTGCAAACCAGTCTGGTAGCATTTTTAGCTGGCGCTGACCAACTAACTTTACAGGTTTAAATGACAAATGCCACCAGCAGTTGTAGCAGATACTATCAGACTGAATCTCTTTGCCTACTTTGGCTGACAGTTTCAAGTCTGTCACACCTCAGACCACTGAGGAGCTCAAATCAAGCACTTGTTCCTGGTCCCTATGTTTATCAAAATATGTGACATTATTATTGTTATTGATGCATCGGCTCTTTAGCAGCATCTTCCTGCTGTAGCTGTTCAGAGTAGAAGATTCTTAACTACTTTATATACCATTAGTTTCCCAATTTATGGGTCACAGTCTTCCAAAAGGGCACAAGATAAATCCGGAGTGTCATTTCCACCATTAGTTCTGCGGCACAAATTTATATGTATGTGTTTGATTAATATTTTGTAGTTTCAAGTGATGAATAATTTGACTTCTTTAGACCTCAAACATTTCATTAAATGAAAACATTTGAGAAGTTTACATGAAAGACATCCCAAAAATAGTCACAACGTACTGAAACAGGGGCTCTGAGTGGACACTGCTTTAAACTAAACAGGTTGGGGGCCACTTGTTTTATAGATTTGCTCTATAAGAGCTAAGGCAGTGTTATGCATTCAGTGCAATTTCTTTGTCTGTCTGTCAGCAAGATTGCGAAAAAACTACCAGCTGCATCTTATGAACCTTGGTGAAGAGGTGGAGAATGGCCAAATGAGAACCTGTTAAATCATGGTGCTGATCTGGATTATGTTTTAAAATTGTGAGAACTGTATTGGCCCTGGTGGAGGACTTTTAGTTTCAAGAATGTCTCCTTTAGAAAGTAATAAGTACAGGTGTCAAATGCAATGGAGTGAAAAGTAAAATATTTCCCTCAAAAATAAGGCAGCAAAAAACAAAACATATAAACACAAGTAGTATTATACCTGAATAAATGTACTTATAGTTAATTCTGATTCAATAAAGCTAAACTGAAGCCCAGCTTTTACCTCGCAGTCATGCTGCAGTGGCTCTCACCTGTGCCAGCATGCTGGGCTGGATGTGAAGAGACTGGGAGGACTGGTTCTGAGGAACTAAAGGTACAGAGTTGTCCATTCTGACTGGGTAACCAGACGGCTTATTGGAGGTTTGAAGACCTACAAAGAGCAGAAGGAGGCAGATTTTACCATGTACATATGTACCGCAAAAGAGAAATATGACAGATAAAATAAATTTTGTTGCTGAATGGTGAAACTGCACCATCATTCTTACCCTGGATGGTTGGGGGGCAAACTATGAGTGTCTGCTGGAAGGGTTCAGTCTGGGCGCAGAGCTGCGTGGGTCTGGTCTGCAGAGGAACGCCCTGCTGGGTCAGACCAGGGATGTTGATTGTGGCCTGCTGGTAGAGGCCGGGCTGGTAGTTGAGCAGCGGGACGTTGCTGCTGAGGGACAATGACTGGCCTCCTGTAGAGGCCATCTGGAACATACAACATACAGAGAAGTCCAGTTTCAATGACTAAAAATATGAGACCAATTCAGCAAGAAGATCCAGGCCTCAACTATCAAAGCATGTGGTGGAAACAATTTTTAAAACACGTGGCTGATGTTCTACATTCATCCCTTTTCTGCAGAGTTTTCAGAATTTCATGTTTTCAGACCTGTATTTTCACTGGCAAAAAAATTGAAAACTATTTTAAGGCTTCAATATCTCCAGAAAAATAACTCCCACAGCTATGAAATTTGGTGAGAACACAGACAAAATAGTTTCCAGCAGATCCAAATAGTTGAATTGGTTGATATGTACTGTATTTATATGGCTGGATCCATATTTCCTACAAATACAGTCCTTGGCTGACATTTCACTAACTTTTAAGGCCTCTAAAATGTTGACTCATTCGCTCATTTGTAGAACCTCAAAAACTGGTGAGTACACATTTATATACAAACATTTTCAGGAACTTTCTAGGGTCCCAATACCACCCTCATTTGAAATTATTGCACTTTTACCATTCTCAAGGGCCAAAAATTTAAAATCTGTCTGTATCCTCTCCAAATTTCATGGCAATGGGAGTTTTCTTACCTTTAAAATAGATTCGCAGGTTTTTTTTGTTTGTTTTCTTGGTGAAAATAATAAATTTCCCAGGTCTGAGGACATATTAAATTCTTAAAATTCAGCCAAAATACTTCACAGAACTGAGTTTTTGGTGTCAAATAACAAATAAGTCAATTCTGGACAAAATCTGGGACAGTGGAGCAACACCACTGTCTGGAATGACATGTACTGACCCTTAACCCTCATCAGTACCTCTGGGGTCCATGTGGACCCCAGAGGTATATAACTTGTCATATCTTTTTATTTGCAAGTTGGATTTTTCAGTCCCTTTAGGTAGTTGTCACCCACCTAGTTGCCATCACATACACCAAAGCTTATTTGATTCCAACCAGGTTTGTGGTGTATATATTTTTTAAAAAATCATTCGGGACCATGTAGACCCCAGCCAGACTGTGCATTCATCCATTATCTAAACACTGCTTAATCATCATTAGGGTCGCAGGGAGGCTGGAGTCTATCCCAGCTGACTCGGGGTGAAAGCAGGGGACACCCTGGACAGGTCACCAGTCTGTTGGAGGGTTACACATACAAATAAACAAACAATCACACTCACATTCACACCTACGGACAATTTAGAATTATCAAATGACCTCATCATATTTTTGAACTGTGGGAAGAAGCCAGAGAACCTGGAGAAAACCCCCTCATGCTCAGGGAAAACATGCAAACGCCATGCAGAAAGATCCCGGGAAGGCCAGGATGCAAACCGGGGATCTTCTAGCTGCAGCCCCCAGCTGGACTGTGCATCTTTTATGTATGTTTGTGTTATGTTGCTCTTGTGATCAGTTGCATTGTGTTTCATTTCAATTCAGGAGTTTTTAAGACTAATATTGTAAGTAATACATGTCAGTAATCATCAATATTAATCATCTGAACTATGGCAATCAAAGTTTATTTCTATAGCCCTTTACAACAGCCCAAAGGGTGACTAAAGTGCTTCACAGTGAAAAACAAGAGAATAACTTAAAAACAGTACAGTAACTTAAAATACGACAAACAATCACACTCACACCTGGACCCCAGTGGCAAAGAGGACAGTTTTAATCAAAAGGATCATATATATGCTATTCTACTACAAACGATTAATGTCTCCTTACTTTGCACCATCAAAGGGTAGAATAGAACATGTTAATTTCATTTCCTGCACATGATTCTGCACCAAAAATCACAAAAGTACAAAAATAGTGAAAATGCTGTGTTACTCTCATTTCATTTACTCTTGAATAAAAACATCATAAGTCACCCAAATTTCATTGTTTCTTTCATATTTGTATCTACAGACGACACACGTTTTAAGAAAATATATATTGAGAGGATATGGACAGGTACAGACAAATGAAACAGATGAAATACTACTGGGGTCCACCCTAACCCTTGTTCGTACAGCTTAGGAGGTACTGATGAGTGTTAACAGGATCTGTAAGAATGATGTTATGAAGAGGCAGATTAGAGGCAACATCCTGACCTGATTGTGCTGGTTTAGTTGGCTACTGAATGTGACGGTGAGGTTGGTGGCTGCACTTGGGGTGTTGTTGCTTGCAAACATATTTTTTCCATTCTCAAAGGCGCTGCATCTGCGTTTGCATATATCCATGTTTTGGAAGCAGGACTTGACACTGTAAAATAAAAAAGAAATAAAAAATCATCAGACAACGGCACAGCTGGAATCCTGGAGGCGAAACAGTCACTAACTGACTGTCTACTTCCACCTCTACGCTTGTGTCTTACTGTGAGCTGTGAGGGAAGTGCAGCAGGTGCGTCATGGTGACAAACGGATGGTTGAGCGTCTTCATGGGTGTGATCCTTTTGTCTGCGTCTAGCGTCAGCATCTTCTTCAGCAGGTCTATAAACTCCCGTCTGTCAGCCTTCTCTGCCAGGATGTCTGTGCCCTCCAGGTTAGTCATGTTCACCTGCAGGGAGTCAGTGTTTACTATGAAACACCAGAGCAGTGTCACACTCATACAATATACGCTTATATACACAAAATTTGCCTGGCAGATCACAAAAGGACTTTATCACTTTGCCTGCTGATGAAACCACTTTAAAAACCAGACACTTTTCATTCTTAACGTCATTTATTGTATATATTCTATAAACTCATCAGCATCTACTTACGTCATTTGCACAACGAAGCACATTCTGTTCATTTGCACATTTCTGTATCATTCTTGTATATTCTGTTGATTTTTTCTACATTACATTTTAGATATTTTTGTCATATTTTATACCCTACCACAATATCCTGCATTGTCCTATTGTTTACCCCTTCATTGAAAATCCATGCTGCTGTAACAACTTCATTTCCCTCCAGGGATTAATAGAGTCATCTAACTCTAAAATGTCCTAATTGGCTTCCCTCGTTATTATAACCATTTCCAGCAACATTATTATAGTGTCATGCCCTCAATCGATGCAATCAATCAGTACCTTCCACCTGTTCCCCTCAGAATCAGCTGATGCTTTCTTAGTACAACAACTTTAGTATATTTCATGAAGCAACGAAATAATTTTATCTTAATACTACTAATATTTTCAGAGTTACAGACCCTTAAGTACACAAGGGTAGATCGAAAGTTTGCAGTTTTTAATGTGCGTTATTTTTTTTCCAGTTATTTTGAGCCCTCATAAATACCCAAGTACAGGAGATAAACACATGACATTTTCAGGAATTAAAAGCACTGGGGGAAAAAAAACGCAAATTAATAAACATGAGATTCTGACTCATCTCTACATAATTCAAGGGCCTGTAACTCTGAAAATACTCATAGCATGAAGGTAAGACTTTGCACGATTTAATTAAGTGCTGGAACTCACCTGCATCATATCATCCAGACAGTTGAAGATGTATTTCCTTGCCTCCTTTGACTTGATGCCCATCTCGGCCTCGTGCTCTGCAGGCGTCTGCAGAAAGAACAGCCACAGCCAGACCTCATTATATGCACTGTACACATACTGTGGAATTGTTTGTTCTCTTTGTGGACTCATATCTGTGGAGTGGCCTACTTTGAGTCTCCAGAGCGGGTAGCTCGAGTCTGGGCCTCTGTTGAAAAAGCGGCTGGTCTTTGTTCCTGCACTCAGCAGGTACTCTGCTGGAAGGCCCTGGGTCTGAGAGATGTAACGAATCTGAGAGAAACCAATGAAAAAAGGGGTGAAACAAATGTAGACTTATAGTGCTGCATGTTTGTGCTCAGTACATTTATACAGTTGAAACCACCTCAGGACTTACAGTGTGTGTGTGTGGAGTCTTGTTGGTTTTCAGGTTTGTCTTAAAACAACAGTCAGGTACCAATATGAACACTGGCCTTTCTTGCTGGTGGATCAATCAACAGTCCTCTCTAAGTGTTGGTGTGTTTTTCAGAAGTTTATCTGAGCCCCAAGCAGTTTCTGGCTGCTTTTGCTTCTTTATACACCGTGGGATCATTTTTCATTGCAATTTAAAGTCCTGCATCTCCATAGAAACAGAAAAAAACATAGCTAGAAGAAGAGAGAACTAAAAAAATGTGTGCCATCAAGCATAGATACAATGTCAGAATTCATTTAAAAGTTGAACTAAGCGCCCATAGGTGTTACCAATACTGTAAAGCAAGAAAACAGAACTCCACAGACAGATAATAAGAGAGAAATATTTTACTACTTCCATTTTTTAAATTTTTGGCTATACTTGTCTCCTATTGTTCTATGTAAACACAGTCTGCAGTTCATCCCAGTCAGTCAAAAAGTCCCAGAATTTTTGCGATGTGATTGTTGGTCACAGCTGAGTCAGTAATAGTTTCACAGTCCTGCAGAGGAGCGCATAATTTTATTGAGCTGAAATGTTTTATTTGAAATTTCTTTTGTAAAGCACTATGTAATTTTGTTTTTGAAGCAATTCATGACTAATATTTCTCATTTTTGCTGTTGTTGTATGAGCAGCTGAGTGTATTTTTAAGACAGACTTGAACATTTATGAACCTATCCTTGAAACATCCCGAATAAATGCAAAAGTGGTATGTAAACAACCTGATAGTCACTATTTTTACTGAAACTGTCACATGCCTCTAAACGTATCATCTTATCATCTGGGAAAACACTGCACATGGGCTTGGTCTTTACGTAGAACATGTCAATATTAAAATATTACTATTGTAGTATTTATTTTATTGCACTTTGGACAGACGCAAGCCAGCCGTTTCCCATATTTCCAGTGTTTTTGCTAAGCTAGCTGCTATCTAACAGACTAATATGAGAGTGATATTCGTAAGCTGGACTTCATTTTAAGTGTACTCCCGAAAAATGTGAAACATGTGACACAAACAGTTTGGAAATGTTTAAAATATGTATGATGTGTATTAGTATTTGCAAATAAACATCACTTTAAAGTGCATGAAAGTGCCTCAGATGACCTGATCGTACTCTGAGGCACCAGGATAAAGAGGCCATCCCAAGAACAGCTCAGCGATGACGCATCCCAAAGACCACATGTCGATGGCCTCACAGAAAGGAAGGCCCAGGATGATCTCAGGAGCCCTGCGAGCACATCAGAACCCATAAATGTCAAGATCGCAGCAGTACTTCGCATGCAGACGAAATTAAAGTCAAAATGCTCGCCTGTAATATCGAGACTGCAGGTAAGTGGAGCAAACTGCTTTGGACACGTGGCTGGCCGAGCCGAAGTCGATGACCTTCACCCTGTACGGCTGCCTCAGAGGGTCCACCAGCATGATGTTTTCGGGCTTCAGGTCGGCGTGGATCAGCCCCAGGCTCTTCAGCTTCATCAGCGCCGTGGCGACCTGCTGCAGGATCGGCCGGATGCACTTGAGCAGCAGTGGGCTGAACTTGCTGTGCTTCAGGAAGTCATAAAGGTTCTGCTCCAGCATCTCAAACACAAGGCACGTGTGGTTCTTGTGCTGGAAACACTCGTATGAACGGACAAAGTTGAACTCATCAGCGTTTTCTGTGCTCAGCCGGCTGAGGATGCTCACCTACAGGGGGAGGGAGATGGGATTATGTGCTAATTACTCTCATCCTGGTGGTAAAATTCTATTTGATCTTTATTGTTTCACTAAAAATGAAATGATAATCTGCTTTTATTTTAAGCACATTGTGTTGCAATTCATGCCCGAATAGTGCAAAATAAATTAATTATTATTATTACAATAGATGAATGATGGAGAAATATCATCTATTTGTAGATTGTGTTTCAACCTATTTTTATCATTTAAGTATGTAGTTGCTACAAGAATGAGTCTGGAAAGGGTTGAAATGACAGATCCTGTGGACATGGCTGGTATAGATATGCTTCTAATGCAAAATAAACAAAAAGTTACTGTCAAGAGCTTTCTGTTGCTTCCATTTGAGATAATCATGCCATTTTGTTGAACTACAGTTCCCATAATGCTTTAAAATGTCCAATTCTGTTGTGAAGAGTGCTTCCTGTTCACTGTGCAGCCTGAAGTTGTCACTGAACTGCTCTAATGCAGAAGAAAACTTTAAGCTGTGAAGATTCTCAGGCAAGTTCTGAGCTTATTTCTGTATTTTCTACACAGACTTATGGATGTTTATCTCTAAATCTATCAGTATCAACTCTGCTGTTTGTATCACTTTTAAAAACGACATTCTCACCTCAATCTGACCTTGCCGAGCGTAAGACGGATGGTTCTTCAAGATTTTAATGGCCACTATCTCATTTGTGCCGCGCTTCCAGCATTTTGCAACCTGACCGAATGTGCCGCGTCCCAGAAACTCGAGCACTTCGTAGCTGTTGGACATTGAGCACAGAATCTCATGCTGGACCAGCTGGTAGTCGCCCTCGCTGTGGGAGTTGCTGCTCTTGGTGGTGGAGGTGGAGTGTGCTATGGACTGAGCGGTGGTGGTTCCTCCTCCGCCTCCCGTGCGGTTCGACACCACGGGGGCCGACAGCTCCTCCAGGATCTGGACGCTGTCGCTGCTGTCCACCTCCTCGCTCTTCCTCTTCAGGCTGTACTGCTTGTGGTAGAGGTCGCACGGCTGCGAGGACGACTCCGCATCCTTGACGCGCCGGCTGGAGGAGGAGGAGGAAGAGGAGGAGGACGGAGGCCCGCGAAGGCTGCCGGTGCTGTCTGCCGCCCGAACCACCGTCTGCTCCCTGGAGCCGGCCGGCGGCAGGTGGTTGGAGTTGTACACCGGGTTGAAGTTGGAGCTGGAGGTGGAGGGAGCAGCTCCCTGGGTGGGGCTCTGCTGGTAGTAAGCACCGTCTCCCAGCTGGCTGGACACATCCCAGGCAGGGTTCTCCACTTTGAGCCTCTTTGAGCGAGAGTAGGCACTGGAGGAGACGGAGGGAGAGGAGAACACCTGGAGCTGCGACGCCATGTCTGGGGATAAAGAAGAACAGCTGCATCAGAGAGACATCTGACAGAAGCTGCTGGTAGCACAGATGTAGCGGTTTAATTATGTTGATGCTATTCTACTGATTGTTCTGTGCTGTTTATGTTGTTAAAATTTATTCTCAGTAGTATTATTAGGGTCCAAGCACTGAACGGTGCAAAAATCCTCTTGAAATCCACAGGTTTGAAGGCCTAAAAATACTTGAAAACTCCTGAAAATTTGCACACACATTAGAACCAGTGAAAAATTAGATACTTTATGAAACTTGCATAGGTGTGAGCCAAAATGGCTCAATAGCGCCACCTGGAAAATTTAAAACAAGCTCTACGACCAGGACATGTCACCTACAGCTATGAAATTTGGTAGGAATAAGTAACTTGTCACGATGCACATAAATGTAATTGAAATCCATATCTAAAACACAACAGGAAGTTGAATAATGTGACTTATTTTGGACCAATTTTTGCATGTTTTCAAAAGCTATAAACTCAAACAGGGTAACCCCAACAGAACTGAAATCTGGCCATGTCTACACCTGGCATTGGTGATCAAAAGTTATCAAAATGCTCCGCAAAAGTCTGAAGGAGTGGAAATGGCAGCTGGCGGAATTCCGACAATTCCCCATGATACAGGAAATGCTGTCTAACTAGCCTGCACATGCTCCAATCTGCCTCAGACTTTACATGTGTGATCACAGTCCAGCCCTGACAACATATCTAGGTTAACATACATTCACAGTGATAGCGCCACTTGGTGGACAGTCGCCATCAAAAAGGTCATAGGCTGAAATACACTCGTAGTTGCAGCGCCACCTGGTGGACATGCTTGACATCGCTGACCAACATGGGCGTGAGGACCCGTTCAGTGCTGCTTACAGCTTTAATTAAAGTATTTATTTCTCTTTACATGTCTCGTTTGAGCAGCTCTGTGAAAACAAGATCATGCATCCTAATGTGTTTATGTTCAATTTGATAGAATGTCTAAAGCTGCAATGATCAAACAATCAGGAGAAAATGAATCAGACTATTTTAATAATTGATACATGGCAAACAGTAGATGGCCTCAGCTTCGTAAATATGCAGCATTCTTTGCTTTACAGTGAATAAAATGTAATATTTTTAGGTTGTGAACCGATATCCGATGTGATTCATTATCTTAGGTTGTAGGAGATTTTTTCAAAGAGTATTATTTAAGCCTGAAAGATAAGTTTGGTTTATTTCAACCAGGTATATTGGGTGTATTTCTCAGTAATGTGGCTACTGTGTCTCTATGAATCATGTTAACTGTGCACTCTCCACCTTCACCGTAGGGATTCAATCAAATATAAATTTGAACGACTCCCTGCAGCTTTTCAAGGAACTTTTCCAAGAAATTATTCAAAGTAATCTGTTTAAACACTAGGTTTTAGCTGCTTGTATTGCGTGACTCCACATTTCTCGAAATCTCTACAACAAACTCAGACGACTGCAAAGTCATCCTGACCAGCAGAGCTACAATAGTCACAGTGATGGGCTGAAACTAAACAGGATCGCCCTTTAATTAATGTTATAAACAGGCAAAGAGCTAACAACCATCACTAATGAACATAACTGTAAAGTACAGACTAAATCAGTTCTTTTGTAAGGCATCTCTTTTGTTTGTGATTTCTGGCTGAATCATTGTTTCCTCCACATGTTTTAGTACATTTTGTCAACATTATCAATATTTTAGGGCCATATTTCTGCAAATTACATCAGCTGCAGTCAAAAGCTCAGCAAAATCCTTCTTCCAGGGTTTAATGAGGGGTTCAAAGTATCATATGTTTTATTTTTTTCTTTGCATCTCCTCAGGAATTGGATTGTGTTTTGAGGTCTTTCCACTGTTTCTCAGATGTTTTTCTGTCAGGCTGTTATTGCTTGCATGTGATCTTAATAAAATACTGAGCTAAACTCAAGACTGGCAAATTCCTGCATCTTTGTCACAGTCAACAAATCCCATAAAAAAAGACCACAAACAACAACAAAAGTCCATTTGTTGGGAACTGTTGGCATCCGTTGGTTCATTGGTTTGGTGCTAAAAGGCACAGGATGCTAGTAAAGACAAAAATCACAATAACATGTGATACATTACTAAAAATAAATGTTCTAATGTAAAACTAGAATAGTTAAGTAACTTCCAGCAATTATCCGGGAACTGTGAATGTTTTTTTCAGTAGGTTTGGTTAAGTCTGCATTTGCAGAGAAGCAGTTATCCATGTTGACGCCTGAGCTTCTTTTCTAAGTCTTATTCACCCTCTCTTAATCCCACTACTTGGTTTTCAGGTTTGTGAGTCTTGTTGAGTCTGTATCCAGTAATTATACTTAGCAGCAGCCTCACAGCAATGTTTAATCCTACTTTCTATGTTCTTGTACCTCATTATCACAAATGCGTTGCAGTGCAGCTATCGTTTTCTTTAATAATCAGTTAATTCGTTGATTTACTTTTGATCATAATGATTTCACAAAGATTTAAAACAGAGAAACACTGCACAGGTAGCCATGGTATAGAAGTTGTTTTCTTTCTAATAATCGCAGGAATATCAAGGGATTTAATAACAATAGTGGGTGTCTAATTCTCAGATGCTTTACGGCATATTTTTAAAAGCAACTTTGAGCTTTAACTAACCTTCATTTGAATCATGCAAACAATAAAATGGCAATTTTTACTGCATATCTTCCATCAAGACAGTAACACATCAGGTCTTGGTTCTTAATAAACCTTACTTTTATGCTTGTCTAAAGTAGACAAGCATAAAAGTGGAGAAATTTAAACAGCATTGACATATTTATGACAATATTTATTCATTATGTAAAAACACACATTTCACTGCTTCACTCTGAGCTGTCAATTATTCATTAATCAGCTATTATTTGATCAATTCATCAAATAATATTTTAGACAAGGTTCATATTCTGTTACTGGTTCCTTCAGTCTGTCCATTGTTTGTTCTTTTGTTTATTTTTGTCTCTGTTTTCTTTTTCTCTCTCACCCTTTATCCTCTGACCAACCAGTCGAGGTAGACGGCTGCCCTCCCTGAGCCTGGTTCTGCAGGCCATCTCACCTATTTGCTTATTCATAGAGAATCTTTGGATTTGTTATGTTTTCCATATATATTTTTGGAGAAGAGTTGTAGAGTTTTAAGCGAATTTTTTCAATTAGTTGGGCAATTTGTTAATATTGTAGGTTCTTAAGCTTAACATTTCAGTTTATCGGGCATTTTTGCACCGTTAACAATACTGTAGAGCCTTAACCCTAATACTTAAATTAGTCAGGTAATTATGTATTATGAATAATATTGTAGGTTCTCAACTTCAATATTTGAATTAGTCTGGAAATTTGCATTTTATTGGGGTCCTAACCAAATAAATTATCTGCATTAGTCAGGTGAATTTGCATAGTTATTAATATGGTTGGGTAATTGCTAATATTGTGGGTTTATAATTTGTAAATTTGTACCTTAATATTTAAATTGGTCTAGTACATTTAAATCATATATAATATTGTAAGGTGTTAACTTTAGTATTTAAGTTAGTCATTCAAATTTGTAATAACTGCACAGTAATAACTGAATAATCCACATAATAATTATACCTATAAACTTAATATTTACCTGGATCAATTTGTTTTATATAAAACATTGTAGTGGTTTTGACCTTAATTTGTATATTATTCAGTTGAATTTGCATTTTCTATGATAGTGTAAGGTCTCAATCTTAATATTAAAACTTCAAATTCAAAAGCAATTATTAATCAACTGGATAGCACTATGACTTAGCGGCTGTTATTTTACCTGGGCTGTAGTATGTTTTTGTTTTAACTTTATCCTAATTGCTGTTAAGTTGCCTTCTGAGTGTCCTGCTTTTGCTTTGTCTGTCAAAGCACTTTGTTAACACTTGTTTTTAAAGACGCAATATAAATAAAAGTTACATGATAATTACAATACCATATCATTATCAATTAATTAAGAACTGTGATTAATTTGATCATTATTATTATTACTGTGATTATTATTAGTCCACCTTGACATCTACAGGTAGGGTTGCCACCCGTCCCTTAAAATACGGAATCGTCCTTTATTTGACAATTAATTGCTGCATCCCGTATTGATTCAATACGGGACGCAAATTGTTCTGTATTTTCATAAATGTTCCATACAGGCCTGTCACACACTCATCAAAACCGTATAGTGAACAAAATAAAACACAGGAAATATTAAGGGCAGCCAATTTCATCTTCCTTAGACCTGTGTAGACCCGATGCGAGGTCCAGCAGATAGATCTCTGCATGTCCGGTCCTGTCTCTGGTTGCCTGGTTACAGACGCTGCTGCACGTGCACGTTTAAAAATGTCTACACCAGAAACTCCACCACGTCCAAAGAAGGAAAAACATCTGCAAATGTACAGACATGAGTGGGAAGAGTGGAACCCCTGGCAATGGGTACAAATTGTGTTTTCTGTTGCTCATGGACTGACTGAGGCAGCATTCATCAGTGGACCAACATGTAAGAAACATGAGAACGGAGAGAACCCAACCAGCAGGTCACAGTTTATCATCCCCCAGTCATCTCCTGAAGTAGATGTAATAAGGAACATCATGATGTGATCAGCCAGATTTCCTACGCTATATGGTTGTGAATTCACCAGAGGATGCTTATAATCATGCTGATGTGGCCTAAGTTGTTTATTATTATTTTAAACACTTTTTAGTTATTAATAATCATTTATTTAATAGCCAATATGTAATCAATAAATGGATTTTGCCTATCTAAAGAAAAACTCAGAATTCTGATATGTTAACAGTACTAAATCAATCAATAAATACATGCATACACATAAATAAGCTAATACATTCATTGTGTTAAGATAAGATTTAGATGGGAAAAAATGTCTGTAGAGAATTTCTTTGTCCAGTATTCTGCATTCAGTTGTTTATGTTTTTGTAGAATCCAGTATTGCACACTGGTTGCTCATTACATTTTATTTTAGTTTGGTTTCACTGTTTAAAATGAGGCCACTTATTTTCAGACAGAACCTGGGATCATAAAACAATACAAAATTCGTAGTTTTATGTTAATAAAGCACTTGAAGCATTAAGCATGGCTAAGTGCTTTTTTCAAAATTAAACATACCGCTCCTTGGGTGGTAGTGGCCCCGAGTTCAGTAAAGTTGGAGAGATATTCACAGATTCAGACTTCTGACATCAATAACTCATTAGATATAGGCTGTCAAAACATAAACGTGCTACAAGCCAAGTTTATTCAAAAGTATCTGTCTTTCAAGCTGCGCAAATAACATGTCTATGGAGTGAACAGGGACCATTTGCAAAGTGCAAAATCGCTGCAACAGTGAAGAGACACACAATTATTCAATAACTTCACTCTGATACACTGTAGTGTCACCAAAATCACTGCAGCCTTCAACTGGCTCCTGTTGACATCAATGTTATTCCTGCAACTTGAAAGACAGCTACTGTTGATAATACTGTGCTTGTAGCACATTGTCTACCTTACAAAGATGGGAAAGAGGCATCGTTTATGTTTTGACAAAGTATGTTTAATGAGTTATTGATCCTGGAAGTCCGAATCTGTGAATATCTTTCCAACTTTACTGACCCGTGGCCCCGAGGAGCCGTGGTGGGCGTCCTTTATTTTCATTTCTGAAAGGTGGCAACCCTATCTACAGGTCTCCACCTGAGCCTCACATCAGTTTCACTTTTGCCTCCTCTGCTGCCTGACAGTCACCCTGACACCGACCCTTCCTCCGGTAGTCTCACCTGTACCGGATGATTGAGCGCACCGTCGCCGATCGGACATTAAGGCCTCTTCATCATCATCTCCTTGCCGGGCTGTGTGTGGAGCTGCAGCCGATCAGCTGAGCTGCTCGCCTCCTGCAGCAGGACGGAGGACGCTAACTGAGCTAACAGCTAGTTAGCTCTCCGAGAGCATCCCACTCATTCCTTCCTCCGTCCGCAGCCTCATCGCGCATCAAGCGAGCAAACCGAGCATCATGTGCCCCGAAATGTCAGATGTTAAAGCAGCGAGCCCCGTCGGCTGGACGGAGCTCCATCATCACCGCGGACCGTCCGCTCGCTGCTTCCTGCCCAGCGACGTACAGTGCGTCATGACGTCACTGCAGCCAAAGATCGTCTGGCGCTCGACTGATTCTCCCACTCTGCTTTATTTCCCTATCTTTGTTTGACAGAACTGAACAGAGAGTCTGACCATTTGGCAATAATTAAACCATCGAAGCACAAGCAGTTTATTTGTTCCGGTCACATTTTTACTCACAGTGGGATCATTCTTTAATATAAAGTCCCGGAAATCTGTAAAAACAGCACAACTATGGCTAGAAGCTCAGAAACATCCTCTGTGCAGTATGACAGTTATGACACATATTAGAAAAAATATATCGTTTTTAAAAATGTATTTATTCATTTGTTTGTTTTACAAAACTAAAATACAATTAAATCATCATGTAGATTTGTATTATATATAACCTTGTAGGGTCTTAACCCTAATATTTCAATTAGCTACACAAATGTATGTTTTTATAATAATGTAGGGTCTTAACCTGAATGTTGAAATCATCCTAACACTGGAGTCTATCCCAGCTGACTTAGGGAGAAGGCAAGGGACACCCTATGTTGAAATCAGTCAAACAAATTTGTACAATTAATAATATTATGCAATCTTAATCTTAATATTTAACTTTGTTAGATTAATGTGTATTATAATATTGCAGGGTTTTAACTATGGTATTTAAGTTAGTCAGGTAAATTATGCACAATTTACTACAGTGTAGAGTCGGGAACATACCAAAACTTGTTGCTCTGTTTTGAGCCATGCTGTATTTATTTCATTTATGAAGTATGTTTTAGGAGGGCAGAATAATTACATATGTAAAAAAAAAAAAAAAAGAGTTTTAAATGACATTAAAAAAAAAAAAAAACAAGTTCAGGCATTCAAGGTGTGTTTGAAAAGTGAAAGGTCTTTGTTTCGGTTAGGTAGAGACATTAAGAAACACATCAACTAGCGTGTCGGCTTGTGCCTTCTTTCAGCTGTCCACACCCTGAAACGGGAAAAGCAGAATCTGCTGGAAAACTGAAAATCTGACTATTCTTTCTGTTTTTACAGTTTCGGGCTCTGATCAGGCTCTGCTGTTTGGTGATTTTTAAAAACACGAAAGGTCATGAAAATCCATTGGAGGGTTTTAGAATGAGAATATGACTAATATCTCATTTGAATGGGTGTATGTTCATGGGGCCACACATTTTGAAAAAGATTTTGCAACAATACATCACATAATATGGAAGCTTTCAAAGGGAATCGTGACATTCATTAAAAAATGCTGAAAAATTAACAAATGTTAAAAATGAAGTAGTTTAGAAATAGTATCACTTTGCAAATTCAGCTATTTTTTGTCCTTTTAAACAACATTTACAACAGGATTTTGAAATCCCTTTATTTATTCATGAAATAGTTTTTTGTAATTGACTTATTGACTGTTTTTCAATTTTTTGAATACATTTTTGATTCAAGCTGTTTTTATTTTATTATTTTATTCTCTTTTATATTAACAATTAAGACAACAGTGGACTAGTTTGTAATTTAGTTTTCTTATTTATGAATTAATTAATTTGTAACAAATGTATTAATGCCTGTTGTAATTTAAAAAGCATTTTTTTAAAAAAATGCCTTATTACAATTTCTGTGGCACTTTCGGTACCTTGTGGTGACACATACGAACTATGTAATTATAAATCAATCAGCTGCCATTATTTTTATTTTTCAGCACCAGTTTTTTAGTATCTTTAAGTGTTTTTCTGAAAATACTGCCATCTTAGTCAAGACTTTTTGTAAAATGATTGCTACGTTCAGTGGGATGCATGTGGTTCAAAAAAGTTTGACTAAAGATAAAATAAATACCATGTTGTTGCAGAAATCTTGCATATAATGATAATGCCATAAACTTCATGCCAACTTTCTCTCAGTACAGTGAGGTGTGATGAAATCTTAAGACGGATGAGTCTCACAGTTCACCACAAGGGGACGCTGTTGTCTCATCCACAAAGAAAGACTTGGACCCATTCAAACACACAACAACGTTTATTTTCATCCATCTTTCATCAGTGCTCCTGCTCCTTCAGATATATTAGCATTTTAACTTCTGCAGCACATTTGCTGCGTCCCATAGTGGCACTGCAAAGTCCATTTGAACAAAATATCACAAAGACTAGACCAGCATAGTCGATGGAGGCAACACAAAAACACATTTCATATCAAAATGAACTGCTCATCAAGAGAAGTAACACTGCGGCTTCAACATGGTGATAACTGACGGTCATATGACACTTTGTAGCTGAGTTCAGGTTGGAGTATGAAGTCTAATGAGAGTACATGCATGCAGCACACAAACTGGCTAGAAAGCACGTTTATACATGCAGTATTGATGAAACTCCTTCAATGAATCTGAAAAGAAAAACAACAATATAGAAACAAAACAAGTGCTTATCTAACACTGTACAAAAGCAATGCTGCATTTATATTAGAGAGGAAAAGTCCAGCAGATCCTCACAGAGCAGAAGCTTGATCTGAGATACAAGGCAGCATCCTAAACTTTCTTCACTTTAATGCACTTTAACTGGGATCCCCGTCGAGTAAAACAGACCAGGTAGTATAATATGAGAGTGGAATTTATTCAACAGCATCGGAGTCTCAGCACTGAACCCCAGCTCTGAGTAATGTATGGAAAGTTGCTCTTTTCAAGTATTCAGTTCCCCTCCGGAGGCTCGGCAGACTACCTGAAGGAGTGTCGGAAGTGCAAACTCCTTCGTTTCAGCTTCTCCGGGTTGTGAGACGCCATGTGGGAGAATTCTCTGAAGATGTCGAGGTACGTGGCGTCTCCTGAAGGAGAAAAACGACAAGAAGAGACGATGAAAATCACAGACCTGATTCTCTTTGAACAGTCAAAACAGCCTTTATGTGAAGGGCCAGAAGCAGGCCGAGGTTCCGCCAGGCCTCCTCCCCTTCCTCTTTTCCAACTTTTCAAATACTGAGCTTTTACTTTTACTGTCGCCATGGTAACCGCTGAATCTACAGCCACAACAGAAGCAGCAGAACTCCTTTGTGTCTGTGAGAGCTCCCAGGCTTGGATAATTAAAAAGGGGACGGACATTCCTGAGAAAGAGCTCAAACCTCATTGTAAACTCAAAAAAAATGTTTTGACTCCACACAAAAGAGTGTTTGTATCAGTCTTCTTGAGTTATGTAAACTTCTAATCAGATTGTGTTCAACTAACAGATTACACTGAGTTAGAGGATCCAACATTTCCTCTATAGTAAACAGGTTTATTCTACCAGTTTCAACTGTTCTGAACTCACAGTGAAGAAAAATGAAGACATCAAGGCCATTTCATTAAGTTACCACAACGTGAATTTAGTTTTAAATCAACTAATGCAGAAATTTGACTTTAAATAACATGCGTTGGTACAATTACCAACATTATTATGTCAACACAACTCATCAAAAATAATGTTTGATAAAATGGTTTATCTAAATTAGTAAATTAGATTTTTTCTTTAGTAACCACCGAGGGTTAGTCAAAGTATTAGGCAATTATTTTAAAGAATAATCTGAGTCCTTTCTCAAGCAAAAAAGCAAAATATTTGCTCATTTCTGCTGTAAAATGTAGTGATTTTCAGTTGTTTGTTAGTTTTATAATAAATTGGACATTTAGTTTAAGAAATAACAAGATATATCAGTGTGCTACTTTTATATTTGTAAAACTGCCTTATTTAAAGGAATCATTTATTCAAACAATATTGTAAATAGATTGGCCGACGTTAGCTTTAAAGTAGCTGTGAAATAGCATTCAATTTGCAAATTCAGTAATTTATTTCTCTTTTTGAACTGCATTATATATTATGACACACCATTTTTTAAATTTCTAAATCAATTTGTGTATTTTTAAAAGATGAATTTATTGACTGTTTTATGTTGTTTTTGTAAATGCATTTTTCATTTGAACCGTCCATCAACAGAGAATTCATTGGCAATCATTTTCATTTTGCCAAATAGTTACTCATTTCTTTTCCTAAAATGTGCTAATTTACAGTTTTATATAATTAAAACATTTGATATTTTTTGGTTTTGGCAAAGAAGACATATCTATCAATGTGCTACATTTATATTTGGGAAACTGTGACATTTTACATGTAAAAAAACAAATAATTTAGAAAACAATCACCAGATTAATTGAAAATTAATCCCATCACAATGAGTCCCATCACAGTAAGATGGTACACGCACCTTAGTTTGGAAGCTCTTCATGATAGAAATATCAGTTTTTCATTTTTAACAAGTTTGCAAATACTTCAAAACATGTTATCTTTGTTTGTGTGTACTTTAAAATTACATTTAGAAAACTATAAGTGTCTCAATTTCTTCTGAGGCAACTGTCAAAATACAGTGCAGGCCAGAGGGTGAATTAGATGAGCAAGATGTAAAGTGACCCCATAAAACTATCATAAAGCAACAGCACAGGAGAAAGCAAACAAAAAAGATGAAAAGCGTCAAGGAAGGAAGACGTGCAGGATTCAGAGTAAAACATGCAGAAAATGAACAGGAGACAATATTGGGCAGCTAAATAATGACAACATAAGACGCCCTACATTAAAGATGCTGAGCAATGAGAGCAAACAAGTGGAGCAACAAGGTCTGATGGTGTAATTTATGAATATACACTACCATTCAAAAGTTTGGGGTCACCCAGGCAATTTCATGTTTTCTATGAAAACTCACATGTTTATTCATGTGTTAACATAATTGCACAAGGGTTTTCTAATCAATTAGAATTTCAACACCATTAGCTAACATAATGTAGCATTAGAACACAGGAGTGATAGTTGCTGGAAATGTTCCTCTGTACCTCTATGGAGATATTCCATTAAAAATCAGCTGTTTCCAGCTAGAATAGTCATTTACCACATTAACAATGTCTACACTGGATTTCTGATTCATTTAATGTTATCGTCATTGAAAAAAAAATGTGTTTCTTTCAAAAATAAGGACATTTCTAAGTGACCCCAAACTTTTGAATAGTAGTAAAGTACATGAATTATAGCTTGGTTGCTTGGACACACGGTTCAGTTGCTTGTATGCGCGTGACATAATAACACGCCAACAAATAAACCACAGTGAAATATTGCACTTTTTCATCCATTTCATTAAAATCTGTAATCAATACTCAGATTTCGGATACAAAAAAATACATTTAACTTATTAAAACGTGATGCTTCATCACAGATTAAAGCAAAAGTGGTTTATAGTTGCAGTGTCAAAATCACAAATAGAGGCAAAAACGGTTCAAATATAAATACAGAACAACATATAAAGTGTTTAAATGTAGCTGTGATGCTCAGACATGAATCATGAATGCTATCAAAAGTTGTGCTACTACTTCAGCAAAGATTAATAGTTAATAACTAATGAATAATGTAATATATAATGATATAATATACCTATACTTTGTCTTCATGTGCTGCTTGCATCATGACTATTTGATTTAAATAGTACTTTTCATTAAAAGGAACTCAATGTGCTTCACATAAAAGATAAAGTATAGATGAGACAATTTTATTATATTTATTATTTATATCACTAATGAAGTACTTATTATATTAATTCTAACTACTTATAACTCATTGTCAGGATTTGTTCTCTTTGTGCGTAATCATAAAACATTAAATGTGACTACAGATTACAGTTTGCGTCATTAGTTTGTACACTTGTTATTTAACATCACACCATTTATTAGGTGCATTTATACAGCTTCTATATACGGTACACTGTTTAAGCTCTTCATCAAACACCCCTTTTCTGATTCAAACAGTTAGTAGTTATTCAGTCATGCAGCAAAAATCAGAGACATTTGTTCAAGTTTAGTGTGTTAATGATGTCGGATAAAGTTAGTAAGAAGCAAAGTAAAAGAAACACAGAAGCAAAGGAGAGGTTAGTTTTTAGTCACACCTTCGGTTTATTTTCAGCATCATTTCAGAGACACCGGGAGGAAAACAAAGGTAGCAGTTAGTGTTAATATGCACAAATAGTCAGAGACACACGCTCTCTTACAATATTCAAAGAAATTGTACAGATAACAGTCAGAGACGGAAAAAATACAAGAAAGTTAAAAATGGCATGTTAGAAGAAAGAAGTGTTAATAGTTTTTAGTTTATATACACAACAGTCACTGTAGACACACTGAGCTGTACAACACATAATCCTTCTATGGCGCAACGCAAATGATTGTTCAGTTTGTTCATCACGCAAAAACAAAATAGTTGGAAAGTATTCCTGTGGCTCCCACAGTTGCCACATGTTGTACTGCACAAGGTAAGAAAAGGCTGCGTTAAGAGAGACGGACTGTTTTCAAAGTGCTTTGAATCCATCACTGACGAGGAGGAAGGAGAAAAACGAGTGAGCTGCTCCTTCTGGGTCTGAATACTAAAGTATGATCTGTTTTCCTGTCAAACACTAAACACAAAAAAAACAGGAAGCAGATATATTTTTATGCTTTTGGTTTAAAATGGAGAGTGGGCACGCTTTCTAGCGTTTTTGTTGTTGGTTTAAAACAACAAACAAAAAAGAAAAAAAGAAAAGGAAAATAAGCCAGTTTTCTATATTTGTTGGTTCCAAAGGAAAAATGAAAAATGGGCCAATTTTCTCATTTTGTAATTGTTGATTTAAAACACTGGTGAAATAGGAAAATTTGCCTTTTCTGATTTATTATTTGTTGCTGGTTAGAACTTTTTTTAAATATTAAAAATGAGGTTGTTTTCTATTTTCTTTGTTTTGTTTTGGTTGTTGACAGAAAATACCCGTCTGTCACTGTCACGTTCTTTTAAAAACATTTCATCTGCAAATACAATTTGAGGACTGTACAAAAATTATTTGGAGTGATTAAAAAAAATGGATTTCTCACTTTGCTGAAAGGTGTGACATATCAATTAATTAATTCATTTCAAATGGGGGAATTTGGAAATGCTCAGGCATAATGAAAAGATGGAGTTGTTAGAAAATAATAATATTTCCCTGAGACATTATAAAAAACTATAGCACTAAAATTACAATATATTAACTTACAATCCAAAGAACAATGAACTTCAGTAGCATCCGCTGGTTCTGAAAATGTGACTGAAGAGTCACAAATAAACTCAATAAATATCACCAATGATAAAACTGTGAATACCCCAGTCACATGTTCACCTTTCTTGTGAACACGGTAAACACAACCTCATTTCAACCCACATATTCTGGCATGTTAATGTTATTGCAGTACTTCTTATGGCCACTATCATATCGGTAATTACGATTCGTTCTCCCTATGTGCAATCTGAGTGTATAAGAGTGTTGTTCTGGTGGCATATTAAGCTTCAAACCAGCTAATATAATAGCTAATAACCCTGGAGAAAGTCTCTCTGCTTCCATCCTTTTTGTACAGCCCTCTATAGTTAAAAAAAATCTTCATGTTTCTACTATGAAAACAAAAATGTAAAAACACTTGCTGGCTCTCTGCTGATTTTCTTTGGTTTGAACTAAACCCCAACAGTCCACAGCATCTTTGAAAGACAATCGACATCTTTGGGAAATCATCAGTATTTTCCAGCAGGCTAATTCTGCCTCAGATAATGCAACATTGTGGTCAGCCTATTCTGAGTCACTGCCGTTTACTGTGAGCTACCGAGAGGGCAAACAAGTGGTCGTCTAGACTGGATGATTAAATACAGCTGCATGCTGCTCTGTTCACTGTTATCATCACATCATCCTGTCAGTGGAAGACGGAGGGGAAAAGGGCGCTCAGTGTTTTTGCATCCACTAATTTCTGTCATGAAAGTCATTCCATGCACTGTTGTCACGATTTGGCAGTATATAATAAGGATATTAACATTACTCAACAATACTAAATGTCAAAGAGTCACATACACTGGGTACAGAAGGTAAGAACAGGCTGCAGAGGACCTGGGCAACAGCCACCCATGCATCATAAACAAAGAACAAATCTAATATAGGTCTAGTTGTGATATACCAGATTATCATAAACAAACATTTTGACATACAAATATTGTATATACAGTAATACATGTTAGTTTAGCGTGATTTATCAAAAAATGTCCATCTTCCAGTGCAGTTTGTTTTTGCAGAAAAACTTCACCAACGAGTGATTAAATACCGTGAAGCTGCGGAGGATTTCTCATAATGAGAAGATAACACTGTTGCTGTACGTGTGCTCAGCAAAATAAAATCTAACAAAATATATCCAGCTTAAAAAAATACCATCTGCATCGTTGTCAAACATAATACAAAAAAATACTGATTATCTGCACTGACATAATCATTGCACTATTGCTCTGGGAGTTTTGTCATAAATAAAAATGAATGAAAAACAAACTGGAAGTCAAATCACTGTTGGTAAGACAAAGTGCATCATTTCGCTTTTAGTTAAACGTAAAAGCTTCGCTTGATCAATCTATCGATCAATACAGAGAAACGATTCTAGGATCATTTACTGTCAGTCACAGTTATCACTAGCCTCACAGTTTCCCCTCGTAACAGTCACAATATTTAAATAAAGAGCTCCTTCATCATTTGATCACAAGTGCATGTTGGACAGATCCTCAGGTTAATTAAAAATCACAGATTTATCTGCACTATCAGTTCACATTATTATTATTACTGGGCTACAGAGGTATGAAGTAGGAGCTTCACTGGTTCTGCAAGGAAGAGAAGTCATGTTAGGATCATCATTTTGGCATAAGCGGACAGCTTTAGATGCACCCATGAGCCTCTGGTGCTGTTGATCAGTAGGAAGAAGTCAGCTGGAAGTTATCAATTACTGACAAAAATGTGAGTTTTACTTCAGAAAGCCAGAAAATCTGCTCCCACTTAACACAACTCAGTCAAATGGTGAAACGAAATCGAGTCTTAGAATAAAAGCAGCTGTTGCAGGTCTTTGGTTCAGAGCACCTCGTACCCTCTGAAACTACCAAACCAAGACTGTTCCTGAAAACTCTGCGGTTGACTTCATTTGTGGTCCGTTCACAGCCTGCTAAGCTTTACAAACTGACTAATCCTTCCTTGGCAGTGATTTCTCTGCTGATCAGCACCTCGCTAAAAGCATCTACAATGATTTCCTTTTTTTTTTTTTTTTTTTTTTTTTTTGGCAAATCTGACATCATTAAAGTAAATGAGCACTGAGTTGTTGTGAGATCCTGAGAGAGGAGCTGTCTGCTGGCAGGTGTCTGTTCTGAGGTGGACAGACTGTGCAGGGAAGAGGAACACTAGCAATATTCTGACGTAGAGAAGAAGATAAACTGGTGGTGAAAAGTCTCTTGGACGAGCTCGAAGCATAAGAGCCTCGTCATATGTCTACCGGCACCCCCTGCACTGCTTCACCCTGACTGCACTCGATTAGCAGTCGGCTATAGTGAGGCAGATAAACTCCTGTATGCATTTCTTATACTGCTGCTCAGTGGGGCTGCTGGTTGGGTATTGACCTGGCTGTCCGAAGGGTCCCTCCGACTCCCGCATCTCCTCGTTCATCCGGGCCAGACGCAGCCTGAAGGGAAGATGGAGATACAAAGAGAGGAGGAGCAGAGCGTTAAATATTCATCAAAACCTGAGAAAACTTGGTCGAATCTGCATTATGTATGTAAGATGACATACAGCGTGACTATATCTGCATTGGCTTGCTGCACAGCTATACTCAGAGGGTCCTGACCGTCCTCATCACCGTCGTTCTGCGTAGCTCCACGTTTGAGGAATAAACACACCTGCCTGGAAATACAAAGGAAATGAGATTAATGCACAGCTAATAAGATTCTCTCTGAAACTTATTAGAATCAGGGAATGTCTCTGTACTCATGCAGGAACACATCCATGTTGTTATTTTAAATCTGTTTCATCTTCTTCTTTTTGCTCAAGAAAGTGTTTCAAGTGCACACAGCTCATCCTTCTAAATTTGCGACAAAAGGTGCCCACTTCTGGTGCATTCGTGGTCAAGATTCATTCACAAAAATGCCAAGAAAGAGTTTTACACCACAGAGTGTCAAGTTCTACAATTCTTGAACCTGTCAAAACTGATTAAAAGTGCTAGTAAATTGTTAATTATTTACACAATCATTTGGAGTTGTGCTTCTGGCCGCATAATAAATGGAAGCCCAATCAATATTTTCTCTCTGTCAGCTCTGTTTTGGTTTTGAACAACTCCTGAGGGAAATATCAGGCTCTTCAGCTGCTCAGTATTTTATTGTGTCCGTCTGCTCTGTGGTGCTGAGTTAATCTCTCACCAGATGTCATTTACGCCGTGCATTTCATGCAGCTATGTCCTATTCTTCTGCTATCTGCGTGTTCCTGTTATCAAAATCCTCTTTGCTACTGGAAACAACGTCCACTAAAAATAGAAAGTTTTGAAAAAGATTTGGATAATGCATTAAAGCAGCCCTGCTTGGTTTTATCAGTGAATTAGAGATTTAATGACAGTGTTCCCAGCTGCCAGCTGTGACTGAGTCGAAAAGTTGCAGGCGAACAGCTAAAAATGAGCAAATCCCTGTAAAATAGGGGGAGTTTTGGGTGACAGTTCTGTTGAGGTTCATCTCTGTGACTACTGACTGTTTGCAAGACTGTTTTAATTGGCGTGAAAATATCAATTATACCCACTTCATGGTCAACAACAGTTTTAAAGACAATGCAAACTTGTACAACAAGCCGGAGCCTCTAATGAAGAGGAAAATCAATTGTCTTAAATCACTCATGCAGCAGGAGAGTAAACAGCCTCTCTGCGCATCATGACTCACCCTGTGTGTCCCAGATATGTGGCATGATGCAGGGGTCCCCGCCCTCTCGCGTCTCTTTGGTTGACATCAGCAGCGTTCTGCAGCAGAAACTCACAGGCGATCAATGACCCCTAAAATAAAGCTGCCAGTTAGCTTCACGCTGACGACAAAATATTGGTAGAAATTCAGAGAGTTTGATGAACTGATATTGAAACACCCCCATCTGTTGACATTCCTGCTCAGTTTGGTGCCTTTTTGAGGGGACTTTTGTTTACATAGTTAATAATCTTATTGTATTAAAGCAAGGGCGTCAAACATGTGGCCCGCGGGTCAAAAACGGCCCTCCAGAGGGTCCAATCCGGCCCGCGGGACGATTTTGTAAAGTGTAAACATTCCAGCGACAACATTAACACAGATTGTAAATTTGTAAAACTATAAATTTAAAATAATTTCTAGACACTGACAAGTTGTTTTGATCATAAAGTAAAATACTAGATTGTTCATTGTTTTTTTGTTTTGTGTCTCATTTTTGTAATATTTTGTCTTGTTTTTGTCTTTTATTTGTCTGACTTTTGTTGTTTGTCTCATGTTTTTGTCATTTTGTTTCTCATTTTTGTCCTTTTGTGTTTCCTTTTTGTCTCGCTTGTGTTTGTCATCTTATTTTTGTCACTTTGTGTTTTGCTTATTTGCTGTTTTGTGTGTCGTTTTTGTCATTTTGTGTTTTGTTGTCTCACTTGTGCTGTCCATTTCTTTTTTGCTCTGAAACTTTTTTGTCAAATTTTTTGTCTCTTTTTTGTTTTGTTTCGTCTCGTTTGTCTCATTTTTTGTCATTTAGTTTCTCATTATTGCCATTTTGTGTATCATTTTTGTAATATTTTGTCTTGTTTTTGTTGTTTTTTGTTGGGGTTTTTTTTTGTCTGACTTTTGTCGTTTTGATCATAAAATAAAATACTATATCAGTCAGTGCCAGATACCAGCGACCAAATGTTCTGTTCCTTTGTAGACACTCTGTGATCTGGAAGTTGTACTGTGTAAATGATAAACTGAGGCATAATATTGTTGAAATTGAATTTATTTTTCTTAAGAAATTTCAGGTTGTTCATAATGTTCTGTAAAAGTATAATTCCTTAAATGTGAACATTTTCAGAATCTACTTTTTTGCACTAAAACAAAGGAAATATTTGGAGTTGTGGTTATTTATTGGTCACAATGCTCTGGTCTGGCCCACTTCAGAGCAAACTGGGCTAAATGTGGCCCCTGAACTAGAATGAGTTTGACACCCCTGTGTTATAATATTTCAATTTGTGAGTTTAATACACATTCCAATCATATTCAGAACACGGTATTTAATATACAAAACCTAATTAATAATATTATTTAGTTTTTTTATCCAGATTTTTTAGATGCAGGTGCACTAGCTCTCTATCATGCTTTCACCCTGCAAAAATTTACTGCTCAGTATCAATTTTTATATGGTTATTTCATTCATATGGATTCTTTTTATGAACACAGTAAACACAATCCCATCTGAAGGCAACAAAACTCCAAGCAACACACACGACTCCTGACTACATGACCAACATTATTTTGTCCCACTTGACAAAGTTCTTCAGACATTATGCAGGCCAAGAAGTTCTCCTTATAGCACAGCTTCATGTGTAAAATTGGTGGAAACATTAACTGAGATACGATACTTGAAGTTTGAGAAGTTTGCAGACCTGTTCACTCGACTGACTCACCCCAATCACAGCCTGTATGAGGGGCGTCTTTCCTTCGTCCTCATCGTTGACTGAATTGACATCAGCCCCGTGAGCCAACGCTTCAGCCATGACCGGCAGGTTGCGAGCTTTTGAGGCTTTGTAGAGCAGCGCTCCAGGATGAAGGTCCCTCATGTCCTCTGGGTCTGACGTCTCTGGCTCGGCCTCCAGCTCCGCTTCACCGCTCGAGTCCTCTGACACCTCACACTCTGAGGACAGCAAAACCAGACAAAGCGCTCATGTGCCAGCAATGCAGGATTCACAAAACATAGAATCTGTTGCTGGAGTTGCAGTTGAACATTCCTCCACTGGACTCACCCTCCTCTGTGACGCTGTCCACCACCGAGCCAAACACCAGGATGTCTGTGCTGCCATCTGTGCTGCCTCCCAACCCACTGTCACTGCTCAGGCCTGCCGGACCGAGAGACGCCACAACATGGACACATTAGTCACCGCTGTCTTTTTCAGGTGCTACAATATTATTCAAGGGCAGAAGCAAGGTCCAACACAGGATTCAAGCATCCTGACCCAACGTTTTAATGAGAACAGGGGCCTATGGTTAAGGGTGTAAATTGCTGAACCAGTGAGTCGCTTACTTCGAGGCCCAGATCCGGTATCAAAGTAGGAGAAGAGAGAGTCCAGCTCATCCGGACAAAACAGAGATTCTCGTCTGAACTTTGCTGCTGCTGCGAGACAAACACAGATGAGTGATACACGTTAGGAAAGCAGAGGAAGAGCATTTGTTGGAGCATTATATTATTCTTTCAATCTCTGTCTCTTTCTTGTAAAGTAACATCACTATACTGTATATGTTTGTCTAAGTTTTTAAGAACTGTTTCCCCTCAATGGCTCATATCATCATGTTGTTGTAGATCTGAGAAGGGCTGGACGATACAGACATAACAAAACGTTTTATTTTAGGCGATATAATCGGTAATTTTTAAATAACCTATTACTAATAAAGGCCAGGAAAAAAGTGTCATTTCTTATTGTTTTTTTAAACCACCTTATTTTGAATTTAATGACTTTAGGTCGGCAAAGGAGCTCCATTATCAAGGTATGATAAGTTGTTCATGATCCAGAGAGAGAACACACTTTGCAGTTTCATGATCTTATCTTTAGCACTTTACATCTATTGCATTTAAGTGAAACTATCAAACATTCAACAGATTTATTATTGTATTGATGGAGTGTGGACCACTGATTCTTTTTATCACCTAGGCCTTCAATTTGCTTGGGCACTAGTGCAAATTTTTAAGTATAACCATGCAATAAACAAACCAATTGAACAAACAAAAAATAGGCACATTAAAACCATATTTAAATAACATCATATATGAAAAGATTCTTGATTGAAACATACATATACATCCACATACATCTACATTTGTACAAATGCAAGAGAACCGTATTGCAAAACAAAAAACAGAGATTCAGACATCAAGTTTGCAGATCAAATGCATAGTCTAGTCAAATCCAGAGTTTGGATTGAGTTGCTGTTCGCTTGAATGAGGAATAAAAGACTGTTTAAAATGGTGGTTCTTATATTTACAGGCTCCATAACATCTACCTGAGGGTAGTAGTCTGTAGTCTGAAAATAAAAAAGCGTGAGGGTTCTTCAGTATCTTTTATGTATATTTGACAACAGATTTTTCCTAGACTGTGACAGGTGTTCTTTTTTCAGTCACATTCTTTGCCATTTCAAACAAAGTGTTTATCAAGTACAAAAAGCAAACACAGGATTACTTTCATACTGAAAAAAAAAGTAACTAGGCGATGAGGAATGTTTTTTTTTTCTATGATTTCCAGATTTCATTTGCACTGAACATTGGTCTTTTAAGTCTTTGTGAATCTAAAAATGTGCGCATAATGTCTGCAAGTTCAAGAATGAGTACAACAACAGGTCTCTAAGGGTTTTAAAGCTTCTTAACTGCCTCCATGACCTGTGTGCCGCAGTCACTGCTGCCAATCCGACTGCTGACTGTGTTTATCAGATGGCATGCACCTGTCTGTTTAACGTTATACTGTATCTCTGACTCACGTCTTTCCATCTGCACACCCTTCAACCAGCCAGGTCTGAAAACATCTGATTTACTGTATAACATGATGAAACAATCATTTAAAATTTCAGCACAATTGGTTTCTTACAGCTTTGATCTGATTCAATGAAAACACATCACATCAACAGAGATTAGCCGACGTACCTGAGGAGAGGGTGGAAGGGGAGGTGCTGCCCGGCTCTTGTCGGTATCTCCGCCGTGTTTTAGGTACCGTGGTGGCGCTGTTGTGCCTCCGACACTTCTTCACGCTCCACCGCCGCTCCGACTTCCTCTCCCCGTTGATGAGTATCTCTGTGGAGCCCAGCTTCTTCAGGAATTTCTTCTCCACATACTTCGCCTTAATCCAAGCCTCTTTTTCTTGCCTGCAAAGCACCACGTGACAAACTTTCGCATCTCAAAAGCAAGATTTATATATATTCTTGCTAGCTGTGTTTTATGTCTCCCTACCTTGAACTGGATGGTAGTGGTTTCTTCAGACCTTGTTCTTGATATGAGCCTTCATAGATGTGGTTGATGACACTGTTTCCAAGCTCACACATTAACTACACAGAGAGAAACATAAAAGATATCACAATAGTTTGACATTTTGCGGAATATGAAGACAAAATGAAGTTCTCACTCATATTTGTCCGTTAAACAAAAAGTCAAAGCTAGAAGTTGGTAAGTGGTTTGCACAAGAACATTCTGGCATGTGGATGGCCTGATGTGGATGGCCACAGCTGTAACAACTTAGTTTAGCTTAGCATAGGGACTGGAGAAACTAGGAAGCAGTTAGCCTGGCTCTGTTCAAGTGTACAAACATCTGCCAACATCTTTAAAGCTCATTAACTGACACTTCACATGTTGTTTGTTTAGGTTGCGGTTTTCATTCAAGAACCACTAACATCAGATAACAACCAACAGAGACAACATTACTTAACGTAAGGTGCTTCTTAGTGCACCATGTCAAGTCACTAAATCTACTGAAAGTTAGATAATTGAAGATCTGCAGGAATCTGAATAAGATTCGGCACTGAACCAGTTATTAATTAATTTGTGATTTTTGTAGTATTTGTGGATAAAAAAGTGAAATTTTGTGTCGTTCCAATTTAATTTTTCACAGAAAAACAGGTTGTCAATAAATACTTTCTTGTCAGAGTATTTGGAAACAAATGAATACAATGAGAGCCATTAACTTCCTGGCATCTCCACTGATTTACCAGCAATTGGTCCTACTAAAGAAAATGTCAAGTACATAACCCCGTGTAAAACCACAGCTTCTTGGGTGTATGTTTCTTCATTTGAATGGATTAAAAAACAAGCTGCAAATATTTCATGTTTTAAAGATTTTGATAAGTTGATTTGTTACCTTTGAATAGAGCCAGGCAAGTAGTTTCCCCGTTTTCAGTCTTAATGCTAAGCTAAGCTAACTGGCTGTTGACTACGCCTTAACACACAGATAAATGAGTGGCATCTGTCTTCTCTGCAAGTGTGTATCTATAAATGTGAGGCACTTCCTCTAATGCATTAACAACTTCTCTGTGGCTCATTTCTTGAGACAAACTGTACCTTTAATAATTCTGGTTCCCACGAGTCCAGCGTTAGTGAGCGCACTTTTGAACAATGAACTCCAAGACTCCTGCAGCAACAACACAAGAAGAACAAATATATTTTGAGTCCAAATATGCTTTTGAAGTTCTGTGGAGAAACTATTTTACAGTGAAAGTGGAAGGATTACTTTCTTATGAGTGCAAAGCAGCAGATGGTGGTCAACTCAACTAAAATACTCTTCTAATATGAGAAGAGGAACTTTAATGAATAATACGGTGTTGTGCATTGACCTGGTTTGAATAGCCGCAAGTTTTATCCCGGGCTCCTAATGTCATGCAAATCACTGTCTGGTATCCAGGCAACAGTTGCATGTTAGAAAGAAACTGCATTGTAGGAAGAGGCCACGACTGATCTAACTGTGAGAAGACGAGTCCACAGAGGGAACATGAATATCCAACAGGTGGGAACACACACAGGGACGAGTTTCGTCATTACATAAGCAATGATAATTGCAACTTGAAAGTAAACACGCAACTCCCGAGGGCCAGTTTTCCCAGCGGGCCCTTGAAAACTAACCTCAGTGATGTAATTCTTAAGCTGTGTGTGTGGCAGAACGTGCTCGCTGCCTTTAGCAGTGCAAAGTAAGGCCAAAGGAACAGACAGCTGGCAGCTTTTACAGTCTTCAGAGCCAGCACAGCACAGAACAAGTTATCAGATCTTTCACTGACTGCTACTCAGAAATCCCTCTTACTTGGACATTGAAGCCTCAATGTGCATCACTTTGCATGCAGCTCCGCATGTGACACTGTGAAGCTTTGTATACATTAATCTGCTGAAGATGACTGAAATATTCCATATGCTCTGTAATATCATTTGTTTTAAATACAAACTTTGTCCTTTTACTACAATTTTACCTGCTGTATTGTAGTTTATCTACTTAGAAGATAATTGCAGTACAACATACACAACTGTGCTTTGCATCCTTAAGTCCTCCACACTTGTGTCTAGTTTGTTAAGCTTTTAAAACAAGAAAAGCACTCAGAGAGCGCAGTACTCCGCCAAGGCTGCTCAGTCGTTGTATGATTTCCAACGGGTAAGTCCCGATAAGTCTGCAACTGTGGATTTGTAGTAGGATTGCAATCATGTGATCATCAGCGGGCAGCTGACGTAGCGTTCACTTGTTGTCATAGTAACAGTGATGCTGTGTCGCTATCTCGCAATGACATAGAAATACTTAACAAATCCGTGGGTCCAGACTATAAGCCGCATCACTGCCAAAATCTAATCACTTGGTCCTTGTGTCATTTCTGACCTTCCCTGAAAATTTCATCTAAATCCAGTATTCCATTTTTGAGTAATGTTGCACACAGACAGACTAACAGACGGAAGGACAAACGTATGCCAGGACGTATCAGGATGGGAGTACTGACTCCAAAGTAAGAAACTATCCCATTACAAGTAAAAGTCCTGCATTCAAAATTTAACTTTAAAGAGTACTCCACATACTTACCAGTGCAGTCTTATAAGACTGTTAGACTCACAGCGGATTAAAAAAAAAAATCTGAATGGATCCAGAAAAACCAGAAATATTTTCTTTTTTATGTCACATATTCTCTCTTGTCAAAACCTACAGTCTACATTACCCACAATTCAACCTGGCTCATCGATTCTCTTTGGATGATCATTTTTATTACTTTAAAAGATGCAGATGTTTTTCTGGACTTCTCTACCTGTGGATGCCGGAGCACTCGATACACAGCAGGATACCCAGGTTGATGGAGGCCCAGCGAGGGTCGGCCTGACCACAGTCGCAGCACTGCTCGTTCCCCGGCAGACACTGGATGCGCTGCAGGATGGTCTCTCCTCGGGCGCTGCGCTCCCGCGGCTCACTGGCCGAATCAATACTGCTGGTGGATGGAGAGGCTGTTCTGTCCAGATGCTAAAAATAAACACAAAAACATCCGTTAGGATTGTGGGCACTCAGTATGCCTGTGTGTTTATGCTTAATAACAGTGTTTAGGAAAGGTTCTATTCAATTTATAGTTATACAGAACTGAGAGAAACATTGAGGTCATTTATTGAAGTCAAAATAGCAAGACAACTTTAAAAAAATATTGCTGAAAGTAAAGTTTTATTTGTTATTAGTCATAGTCGAATTATGGACATTTTTGTTGGCATTAATTGCCCTTTTGACTTTTTTGTACAGATTAAACAAATAATTAGGGTTAATTAGGGAGTTTTAGACATGCTACTAGGCACATTTGTTACCACTGGATGACTGTGACATACTTCAATGTAGTAGGTGTCTGGGCTCTCTCTGTAGGCTGAAGCAATGCTAGCTTGAACTGCCTGTATCCATGCTTGTCTTAGCTTCTCAGACTCAGCCTGAAGCATGCAGCTCCTGTAAGACAAAACATCACAATAGTATTCACAAGTCTTAAAGTACTGTCCTGACAAATCTGCACAGTAGCACTATAATTTCATAATGCACAGATAAAAACAATAAAACAAGACAACACTAATAAGGGCAGGTGTATGCTACTGCACTTAGGCATGGTCGCGTTTTGAGCTAAATGCTATTGTCAACAAGCTGGCATGCTAAAATTTACCATCATGTATGTTTACCATGTTCACTATCTCAGTTTAGCATTAAACTGTGCTAAATAGAATCTAAGGATTAGTAAGGCTGAGTATTACAACTTATGTTTTAGTATGATTAAAATGAAATAAATCAGTTTTACAGCTTGTGATCTTGACAGGATGCATCGTAGAGCTTAAATTAAAAAGTTGCTATGATGATTTCCTGGTACACAGTTAAAAAGATTAAAGTAAAACAAATGTAATATGAGTGTGTAGCCATGTTAGCAGCTCTGTAAAACTGTCAACACTAATAATTTCCTGCTAATATGCTAACTATGCCAACGCTAACATGCTAATGTTTAGCAATTTTGTTTACCTTTTTCACTACCACAAATAAAAATGTTAACAGCTAACATTTGCTAAACAGTGTTAAGCTGTTGGAAAAGCTGACTTAAAAGTAAAAGAAACAAGTCAAATTATGCATTTGTGTATCTTAAAACGAGAGAACATACTTTAAAAAAAAAGATTTAAATAAAATGACTCATTTTACAGGTAATATGCATGCTAAACATGTATCTTAAATTGGTACCTGTTAGCATGCTGACATTTGATAATTAGCACTAAACAGAAAGTAAAACTACAGTTGTACTGCAATGTACGCTTATAGATTAACTTTAAGTGGTATTATGGTGATTTCCTAAAGCCCAAGTAAACAGATTATACAGGTACACAGTCTACCAGTCATGATAGCAGCTCTGTGAGGCTCAGACACAGCAGTAGTTTTGAGGTAAATGCCATCATCAGTATACCAGCCTGCTCATAATGACGATGCTAACTTGCTGATATTCAGTACATATGTTGACATTACCATCTTACTTTAGCATGTTTGTCTAGTTTTATTTAGTAGAATTTCAGTGTAAGGGTCAGTTTGTGTCATTCCAGATAGGAGTGATGCTGTACCATCTCAGATTTTGTTCAGAGTTTACTTATTTGTGACTTTTTTTCATGTTTTTTTTTTTTTTTTATCTAATTTTTGTAATATAACTCTCAATCTTGCAACACTGAGGCCTCAATAACACAGTACCATTCTCTAGGGCCAATAGGTTTAAAAAAAAAAAAAAAAAAGGTCTCTGCTAGAATGCTTCAATCATTTCAATTCCCTGGTCTGTAAACTCAACAAAGTCTGTGAGCTTCATTGTCTGGAGACCATGACTGTGTGTTCAACATTTCATGGCAATCAAACAGTCACAAGATATTCATTTGACACCAAAGTAGACAAACCGACTAATGCTGCCGTCACTGGAGCAACGCTGCTACTATGGCTATGATGTTGACAGTGAGATTGTGCCTTACTTGGAGGGGGAGACGACCTCAAAGCAGAACCTCCTCTCGATGTCCTCACACGGTTTAACAGAGCACAGTCGGAGGTCCTCCACCACCACTGTCAGAGAATCCTGCTAACACAACACAACCTCTCATTCCTGTACTTATCATCAGCCCCAATACAGTACAGGTAGAAAACAGCTGTTCCTCCCTGATAAGACATTTTTCCTGGCAGCTGCCGGCCTCAGCGTATCTTTCCATTACATTATTTACACACACGGATGTCAGGCAGAAAAAGCCACCCTGTTGACTGCAGTTTGAGCACTCAGTTATGAGCAGACATCTCTTGACTCACAAACATGAAGTCAGTGAGCAATGACGGATTTCAAAGAAGATCACGTTCAAAAACATTACAGCTGCACTTAACCTCTCGGAGCCCACTTTGCCCTGGGAGAAAGCTGATAGTTTAGAGATATATGGACTTGCCTTGAGCTTCTTCTGATAGACCAACTGGCTGTTTTGTATGGAGAACCACCGTCTAGAGAGAGAAGGGAGATGAATAAAACATATTTTAGATGGATATCCTACAAAATGTTAGGTCAGCGTGCAAAGAGGAACCCCTGTGGATACCAGTGACCAAGAAGATTGCTTCACATCACAGCCTTACTAACCTGCTGCATTTTTACATTTTACTGCATTGCACTGTGAGAAGGAGGGTTTTTTTTTTTTTTTTTTTTACACGAGTGATCCAAGCTATGGTAACTAACTTGCTGTTTTGTGAAGATAATCTAACCTTGGACAGAATAGAGGACCATGAGATACAGGTGGAAGCTCTAATGTTGGTTAGCAACCCTTTCAGCTTAGATTGCCTCTATCAAATTTTGCTCCAAAAGTCAAACTTTCTGTTTTTCAGTACTTTCATCTCAGCTTGAACACATCTGCTATGTGGTTTGTGCATATAACCCAGATGTACAAATAACACTACATGCTTTAATATGCAGTATATAATTATTACCATTACAATTATGCATGTTATACTTGGTTTGGTTTAATTTTAATACCCTACACAGAACACCAAACGCATTTTAGATAAGATATATTTTATCAATCCTGAAGGAAAATGCTATGCAAGATACTGTTCAGAAAAATTACATAAGAGAGTAAATGCAGCGTGTAATAGAAACGCAGTGCGATATGAGTATGATACATTACTAAATAAAAATAAAATAAGTGAGCTTAAATAGAACGAGAGGTAACACTGGCTATGACTCTGAAGTAATAACGTAATATTGCACATGAAACTAAAATATTCCAAATGATTCAGAAATTGATATTGCCAAAAACTACTGGGAAAGTAATATTGCATATTGCATTGATATTGTTGTTCAGAGTTCAGTGTTTCAGCTATAAAAACAGGTTAGATTTTTTTTTTTTTTATACAATACTTCATCTGTTTTCTTGTGTCTTTCTGCTGTTGTAGCATGTAACCTTCCTTCTGAGTATCACAAAAATATGTCATATCTGGATTTTCTGTGCATTGTTTGAAAAATGATCACTTCCCTCTTAAACAGCTGAAACACTGGAAACTTCAATTTGAACTATATTATCAATGTAATCTGCAATATTACTTTCTAGTAAAGTATTATTTTATCTCTTATTATGTTGCAAATATAAAACTAAATAAAGTGATAATATACACTACATAAAGTCTGCTATATAATATTTATGCAATATGTAAGACTCAGACAGGTGGTGAAATGACAGGAAAATGTTATGAAAAAGTACAAACAGCGGAGCTAAATTACTTATTTTTTAATGCATTTATTGTCATGCTTTCGTTTTTGTTTTTTTTTAGCAATTTCTGGCACAAGAATTTCCTTCAGGATTTATAAAGTTGTATCTTATCTTAAACACTTGCTAACAAGGTATACAATGTTTTATCTTCAATAACCTTTGTATAATATACTAATGTGATACATTACAGTACTTATACAAAGATTTCAGCCATGCTGGTTACCTGTTCCAGGTCTTGAAGGCATTGCTGGCCCTCTTGAACAGGTAACCCTCCATCACCACACCATTAGGAGCATCCACGTTGAACTCCACCTTAGAGTCGTCATATGAAAAGTCCTGAAGGAGAAGAGAAAGAGCTGCAACATAAATTCAAGCTGTCTTGGATGGAGATCAGAGGGCTGCTGATTGCTGTTGCTCTAACCTTTTAATGACCAAACACGAAACTAAACCGTCTTCGGCAGTGAAGCGCTGCATGAGAAATATTCCTGGAATACCAGCAACATTCGATGTGCACTTTACTGTACATGCAGTCCATATAGGACTCATCATAATTTGTGCGACCATGTAGAAACGGTCACGTGTCTGTCCATGTATGCATGGAAGTTGCATGCCACCTTCCTGTGTGGCATACTGGGGCGTTTCATAAGACAACAGATGCGAGAGTGACGCAGATTATTACATAATCAGCGTGATTTGTATGAAATTAGCCTCCAACCTCTTCATGACTAACAGCCGAGCACTTTAATGCCAGCCAACAGGAAGTGGTACACAGGTATTTAGAGCTCAGGGCATAATTATGGTCCTGAACTCTAAATTAGAGAATTCTAGAGAGCACAAATGCATTATTTAAATTTGAGTGTTTTGACAACCTACATTTTAGAAGTAATGTAATATACAGTAGGACAGAAGATTAACTTATCCATAATTGAATTTCAAACTTTGCAAGCATGTAGCCTTCGGAGAAACACCAGAACCAGTCTTCCCTCCGGAGCGAGTTCAGGCTGTTTCTTGTTAACATGCAGAGAATATGTGAACGTCTCTGCTGGAGTGACCCATATAAAAACAACCTTCACCTACTCTGCTGTTTCATAACAGAGAATATGCCCTTACAGCAGCTCCCAACACACCATTAACTTCTTACTGCCTGTCTGAATAATAGAACAACTTACTGCGCTGCACACGTCAGCAGTTTAACTTGTATACGTTTAAAAATAGGCTGAATTTCTGAACACAGGCACCAAAATCCCAGCGTGAGAAAACACATTTTTATACTAAAGCCACAGTCTGTCGCAAATGAAATCACAGCCAACACCTACGGAAATTACCACATCAATAACTGATCTTTAGAATAAGAGAAAAAACATTTGTGAAAAACAAAAATGTAACTGAGAGGACAAATGGTTAAACTGGAATTAAAAATAAAAGTTGAGAAAAGTAAAATCAGCAATTCATATTCGGGGTAAACGTTTTACAACCAAACTCCTTTTAGTAAAACAACTCACACATATATTAATGAAGACAAATCAATTGCTATTCACGACTGCATTTTTCCGTGCAACGTCTCCCAATGTACATTCAGTTTTACATATACACATACAGTTACTGAGGATTATTCCTGTGAACTTTCATCTGAGTCTGTGCTGAGAGAAAGTAAGAGTAGATAATCAGACATGAAGAGAGTAAGTGTGAGGATCATACAGAGTAGAAAGTCTTTAACAGAACGCTCACTTTAAAGCGAAACCAGACATGGTCACTCTTAGAATGAAGTTGAACAGTATCTTTAAAAAAAACTTAAAATATACCCACCAAACTGTGGTCCCAGTTGCAAAAGATTTTCATTTTCAAACGTTTCGTACGTTCCAGCAACATTAAAAATCACAAAGAAAGTAAAAAAACTTGAAAACCAGACCTCCCAGAGTAAAAGTCTGTCTTCATGCTGCAGCTCTCGCGGCGGAGGCTAACACATTGTGCCGCTGCAGCAAGGAGAGTAATCCCAACACTGACATGTGTGCCCTCCACTGCAGCCACCTGCCTGCTGCACTGTGAGCCTCAGGATTAACTCTAATTACCATACAGCTGCCAATGTCTCCACGGCAGGATGCTGTGGACGAACAGTGGACCTCACCATTCACTACTGTAGCTGCTCTTGACCCAAAAACAAGCAGGCTGCTTTGACACTTCAGTGCTGGATTTGCTGCAGTTTTACAACTCCCTGAACACACCTCCCTCGCTGGAGAAGGTGGGAGTTTCAGCCCCATGTTGACCCAGTGGGAAACTATCTGGCAGGCAGCCAAGATCACCAAACAAGCCCCACTGAGAGCTTGATTTACCATCTACAGTGACAGCAGCTCTGCTCACGTCAGTCCCTGCAGTGCAACTAATAAATCTGTAAGAAATCAATGGGATCCATCTTACCTGCAGCCTCTCTGCTCTGAAAGTAGCACATCACAAACACTGAGGCAACGCTGAACAAGCTGTGCACTGGGTGGAACTCTGCACTGCAATCTCTCAGGCCCACAACAAAGATCATCTATTTTTAATGATGCAACGTCACACAGACAGAAACTGAACATAGGTGAATTATTAAACAAGCGGGAGACTTCCAAATGTGATGAGCCAATAAGTAAATTGTTGTGCAGCACCAGGCGGAAAATACACCAGGAGGGAACACCGGATGATCAGACAACGTCCAATGTCCCGATGCTTCATCCACCTGCTGCTGCTGCTGTGCGTAGGTCGACCTGCAGGCCAGGTTGCAGAGCTGGAGCACCAAATGGTGAACCCAGTTGGTAGCAGTGATTACTCAGTCTGCTGTGAAGCCTTTGTTTATTGTCGGTAGGATCATTCTGTGCCTCATTATTACTACAGTTGAACAGCTTTCATCTGTTACAGACCGGCTTTGTGGCGTACGTACCTGCCGGACACCTGCTCCACCGCCTCCACTTAATCCACTACTAACCTGCTTGACTCAACTACAGAGTTACAGACGGTCTTCTCAAATGCTACCCCAACATGAAAACATACCAGACAGTGACCACTCCACAGGCCCAGACTCATTGTGCCAGTGTGAAAGAAGTTGGCACAACGAAACGACAAAGAGCGCAACCTGTGGTGATCAGACAGGCTCAAGTTAATGCTTAAATTGAAAAATGAGATTGAACAACAGTCCTGAAGAGCACATGTTAACAGATCAGTGACCACTTGAGTTGGTGACTACCTGATAAGAAGACCTTCCTCTGGTTTCTCTGAATACTTGGACCCAAGATTTTCCTCTATTCAGCATTGCTCAGGTTTACATTTTGGCCACCTGATGACCTCATCAAATGAAAGCCCAGGGCTGAAACATCATGTGATAATGAGTACATGTGCTAAGACCTATTTTTGTCTACAGAGAAAGCCTTTTTTTCTCTCCTGAGTGACAAGATTATTCAGAGAGAAAAAACAACTTCTAGGACACCTTTTGCTTCAAAGGCAGGACGATATGTTAAAAGAAATTCGTGAACTGTCTTTTTTTTCGGACCAATTTTATGTGAGCTGCACCAAAAAGTCAAAACACAAAAATAATCTGAATTTATATCGAAACACAATTCAGTTTTCAGAATGTTTTTTTTTTTTTTTTGCTAAATGTAAACAAAAAAAGCTCTAAAAATTGTTTTCAACTTCTTGATGTGAATACTTTATGCATATGGTAGTCTTACATTAGCACTAACTGAACAGCTATGGGATTTGGACTTATGGCTAAAAAATATCACTATTTTATAACTCTGCCAGGCAAATAATGAATTTATAATAACAACAGCTTCTGCCCTAAATGTTGCCATTCTTTTATATGTACTTACATTATGTTATGTAGATTAAATTATTTATGCTTGTGCCTTTAGGGCTGGTGAATTGTTTCAACTCTCTTGTTGTGACTTAATGTGATGGAAATAAATTGGAAACTGGTACACTACTCTGGAATCATAATGGTAATAGCAAAATATTCTGTTCTCCTCTGCACAACTATGAAGCCATTAATGACTCAGCTGCGACCAACAGTCAAATAAGTGAAATAGGGACAGAAACTAAAACCTGAATATGAACTTCAGTGGCTTATTTAAGGTTGCTGTCAGTGAGCTACAAAATCAGACGACTACAGCAATATTTGCCCTTGTTGGGGGCAGTAAAAATTGATAATATACTGAGCTGCAGCAGATGTAGAGTTTGAAGTTTATTCCATCAGAAAAGAAAAGCTATGAAGCCGACACAAGTATTCTAAAGGAAGTCAGAAGAATCTGTAAGCTAAGTGATGATGCTAGGGGATTACTATTACATATTAAGCTCATTTTCATTTCTCAGGCTGAAAAACTTAAAACCTGTAGAGTTAGGGCCTTTCTGAAAAATGTATTATTGTCATTAGTCTGTGTTAAGCTGTGGTTCAATGGTCTCATGCAATAACTAAGTTAATGTATCTAAGCAAAAAACATGGCAGCAAAAAAATATAACTGTTTTTTTTCTCATAACATCTAACATTGCGGAGCTTCATGCAGTAAAAATAAACCTGGCAATGCACAGTGGCAGCAAGTAGCGCTGCCCTGGTGATGTAAAGACAGAAATATGGAATAGAAGGCAGAGCATGCGGCCTCGGACAGGACTTCTCCATTAAACCTGCCGTTAAAAATGAATGGCTCTGGCATTTAGATGCTTTCCCTGCACTGTGTGCCCAGCCAGCTATAGTGACAGTCCACGGATGGAGCACTTTAACTCCCTTTCTGCTCCCCTGGTTTTTGCACCGCTGAGTAACGGCTGCCCCTTTGTTCTGTATAAGTTTACTCAAGGCTTATTACACATACTTCATGTGTTGAGGAAGGTAAGGAACAGGAAAAAAATCTCTTTAAAGGAAGGAGAATGAATAACAAAGTAAGCCATGTTGTTCTAAAAGCAGCAGATGGCAAATATAAAACACAATATAATGACAATGTGCACGATTTAAAATCTGTTAGGCAATATTTAAGATTTAGATAGAGTGAAATGACAGAAAACATTATGAATAAGTACAAATTCAGGACTAAATGTCTTGTTTTTATGCAGGACAAGCTTATTCTGTGGTAAACAGGCTGTTATCTATTCTAGGATGCTGCAATGATCTCTTCCCAGTGGCTGATGTAACAGACAGTTTCTATATAGGCCATTCAAACTAAGTTCAGTGTTTCTAATTGTTTTGTATAAATGATTCAGGATGCACTTCATCTTGCCCTCAAGGCTTGTAGAGTCCAACTACAGCAGTAGAAAACTTCAAAGGGGTTTGCTAATGTTCCCTGCTAACACTGAGGGCGACGCTGCAATCTGCCCACACTCCAAACCAAAGATGCGCTTCAAGTGAAAATGAGAATTCAAATGGGAAACAAATGGAGTCGTACTCACCTGCATCAGAGTCTGGGAGGAGATGGTGGCGTTGGGAACATACAAGCAGAAAAAAAAAGAGAAGAAACAGAGCATTAGAGCCTCCAACGGCAGACTGGTTTAAACGAAGATAATACGCTAATCTTTCAGGTTCACTGCACCTCTCATTATCCTCCTTACTGGCTTTCAATCACACTTCAGCGACAAAAAAACATCACCCACCTGCCACAGTAAAAACAATATTTTCATTCAGCGTGGCTTCTGATTGTGACCTTGCTTTTTTCACCACTACATGTCCCTTGATGATGGATGCTGTATGAAGCTTAATGTCTAACAGCTCTGGCAAAAACAGATCAATAAGGCCCTACATGTGACCCAGCCCTTCCCTGTGGGTCTGTCCACAGCACAGAGCACAGCGCCTGGAGGGAGGACACTGGATGGAGCTGTCTGACAGATGGCCACTGATCCTGGGGTACAGAGGAGACAGACATTGGCCTGCTGAAAATAAGGCTTTCTGAATTATTAAAGGAGGAGATGCCAGACAGGGAGTGCAACCCCCGTTTATGGATTCCATTATTCAAACAACAGGATACATACGGTATATTTTTAGAGCCTATTTGAAACATGTAAAATCACTGCTGAACAAAATTAAAGAGTTGACAGCTATACTTAGACGTAGTGAGACTTTAATGCTCTGAACTCCCACTAATGGGTTTGAAAGGCAAATTGTATATTTTACAAAATCAGTAACTGTAAAAACAGAAAGATTTGTCAAAATATCCATTCTTCAGATGCTCGTTGTGATGTGCCGTTAATTCAGTCGACTAAATGTCGAAGCTAAAAACTTTGATATTTCATCAGAATCACTTGATTTTACATTTCATTTCAAAATTCTATGAATAAAAAATTTGTACTATCCAGATTCTGTCAAAAGCAAAAATATTCTGTTCTCCTCTGCACAACAATGAAGCCATCAATGACTAACAGTCAAATAAGTCAAATAGGGAAAGAAACTAAAACACGAATAAAGTAAAACATGTATAGTATGTAGAGTTACCATTGGTTTTCATTCTTGGTAACACCTGTGAGCATTAGGAAAACTATTGTACATATTCATTTCGGTTTTTTATTTTATTATTGAAAAATAATTGGAGTGAGTGTCAGGATCCCGATTGGAGTATCACTCCAGCTAGCAACCTAATCTGTTAGCATGTTTTCCGCTAGCAGACAACTGTTGGCTAAAATGACTAAACTGCTATCACATGGAATGCTAATAAAGTTTCTACAAACAGTAGTGGACTGAATTCATAAATCTTGATCACTTTGATGATCAGCTGAATTTCCTTCTAGTGCCAACATGAAGTTGTAACATGTTCAGTGTGATTCACTGTTGCTTTAAACACTGAAAATACAGTAGAAAATATGTTAAATGTAATATGTTGCCCTCTTCTTATGAACCACATCATCAGACCCGTTATTATTCTGCCAAGGAATGCGGTGGAGTTATGTCATGATCAGCATACGTTTGTCCGTCTGTCTGTCTGTGCGCAACATTACTCAAAAAGGGAATAAAGGATTTGGATGAAATTTTCAGGGAAGGTCAGAAATGACACAAGGACCACCTGATTAGATTTTGGCAGTGATGCGACTTATAGTCTGGATCCACAGATTTGTTAAAGATTTCTGTATCATCGCAAGACAGCAGCACGGCATCACTGTAGCTAAGACAAGTGAACACTACGTCAGCTGCCTGCTGACGATCACATGATTGAGATCCTACTACAAATAGACCACTGCGGGCTTGTCGGGACTTATCCGCCATTAATCATACAACGACTGAGCAGCCTTAGTGGAGTACTGCGCTCTCTGAGTGCTTTTCTTGTTTCCTATCTGTTTTCAATGTATAGACCACTGCAGCATGATTAATCAACTTCGGTACATTTTGCTTCTTGTAGTTTTTCCTCATATTATAAGTTATCGGTCTCACTTCTTTTAACAAACAATTCATCATCTTGATGTCCTTAAATACATCATCAGTGATGGTTTGTGGGGTCATCCGGTGTTTTGGGTCTTTCAGCATCAGCTGTGTTAGATCAGGCTCCTGCTTGTGTCCATGTAACACCACCCTGGTATCTATTGTATAACGTATTGACATGTTGGTCAAATACTGTGATTAATGTAGCTCAGACAGATCTGAAGCAGGTTAGATTAATGTCACAAACAATAATGTGGTTCAGGTTTACCTGAGCATTATTTGAGATTTTGCAGAAACATTAACATACCTACAGAAGTCCTGTTTGCTACCCACAGGTGGCAGTATGTCTTTCCTTTGATTTAATAAAAGGAAAATATCTACAGTTTCACACAGCAGCAGAATCAATAAATGTTTCTTTAAATTGAAAGTGCTGTGTGCATTTATTCTAGTGACGCAGCAGTAACTTCATGAACAAAGGTTTAATGTTAAATAACGCTCTACAAATCCTACAATTCAGCTGTTCCATACAGAGTCCAGGTTTATGTGGTGGAAATATTTGTATTAAAGCTTCTCTGGATTAATTCTGAGCTCCACCACAGCTGTCAGGACATTTTTAGTCAGAGATAAAACTACAGTTCAGAGTTTTAACTATATTTGTGTTATGGGACAGGAGGCCCCTCTGCCTGACTGAACGTTCCTTAAATTTCACTAGTAACAGATTACTGAAGATCAGATTTATTTAGTAATTACAACAGCTTCACGTTGTTATCTGATATTGTTCAGACCCAAGAAACCAGGATAATGCAGTGATAGACACTGAAATCTGTATGTCTATCGATAATAAATGTCACATTTGACAAGGATGCGAGCTTGCTACAAGTCTGTTTCACTCATGATAGTTTTAATTTTTTAACATTTTTGCCCTTTCTGCTGAAACTTTATAAAGGTGAAAAAATAATGAAACACATCTGCTTCATCAACAGCATTTTTTCTCCTTGATGTAAAAGATTATACCTCTGCACTTATTGCCCTGTCCTGCAGCACAACTCCACAAACTAGCAAAGTCACATGATCATCTTTGAAGGTCGTGGTGGTTTGTTAAGACACAATGAAACCTTATTTCACTATGTTATACTTTGAATTTTGCATAGCGAGTGCTACATACTAAATCAAGAGTGCTGCTGGTTTTGTGAGTTTGTGGGTCAACACCCGTCACACTGGATTATTCACTTGAGCATGTCAGTTATTGTTTGTTTAGCAAAGTGAAATCTGAAAATACATCCTGAAGGAGGGTCATGGATGTCTGCAGCAAATATAGAATCCAATAAACGTTAAAGATAATCCACTAAGACCCACATATACCAACCTCATGGCAGTGCTAGATAAGAAGTGAGAAGATCCATCCATACCTGTATAAAGTTTCATAATGGTCCACCATAGTTGCTGAGATATTTCAGCCTAAACCAACCCAACACTGCTATTCATTCGATCACAAAACAAAGCATAATGTCAGCACTTCTCTGCACTAGAAGTGCTTTGAGGCTCCTGCTTCTGCCTCAGCACATACATGTGCTGAGGGTTGCCATATACAGCAGACAACAGTGGGATTAATATCTTCTTAAAACACTTAATTCCACCTGATTTAATGCTTTAATCGATGCCTGGACCTTGTTAGGGAGATTAATCAAACACGTCCCAGCTGCCCAGGTCTAATCCCTCCCCAGTCACAACAGACGCATCGCACCAAGTGGCAGACTGGATGTTGGACGTAGGTGTGATGCACATTCACACTCTGTTAGTTTGTCAGAACAGCTCAGTGGGAACCTTCCAACCTATTAAAGAGTCCAAACATGAGGACTGTAAAATACAATAGAAATAAAACAAACATGAATGGGAGGAGAAACAAACTGTATAAGAGAACCTGCAACAAATCCTTAGGATCAAAGTAAATTCCATTAGTGTATCTGAAAAGCCTCCTCTACCTTTCTGGTCAGTGTGGAGACTTCTTTTTTCTATGAGAAATTAAATCCATATTAAATTTAGGACTACATACACACATACACAACATAATTTAACACCTGTTGCAGAATCATGCTGGCAAAAAAAAAAGAGTACAATAGAAAACCAGTGGAGGCAATATAGTTTTAAAAATATGCTTATTCTGCATTTCCAAGCAGTACACTGTCTAAAAACTATATAGTGATGTTAATTAATGCAACTAATGGATGGATTAAAAAATACATTAACTGAGTGAAGTATTTTAGATAAAAGCGACTCTTGCTTGGTATCAGATGACGACAGCAGTGACTGTGTTTGCTACAGGTCTGATGCTGCTGACTGAAACTCCTCCTTCAGTAAAATCCACTATCACAACAATTCCAGTTTTAGTGGATAAGTGTCTTTAAGGGGTGATCCAGCAGCTGAGTGGTTGAGGTCCAAACCACACGGGCAAAAATGATTTGTCAGTGCTTCAATTTTCAGTTGACCAGACCAGCTGCAGCATGTCTTTACTCTACTCTCTTTATCCACTTTTATGTTTCTGTCAGATAAAGGCGGAACAATCTTTACAAATAAAGAAATGTCTCCAAGAAGCAAAAACAAAAAATCCATAAAAAAAAATCTGTGATGACTCAGCAGCCGATTTAAATACAGTAAAACTGAGTTATTTTATGATTACGCGATTACTATTTGTAAAAATACAGATTTTTAATGTGGAAATTATGCAGTGTTTGCTTGTTTGTATGTATTATAATCTAATTTATGCAAATGACTATTTTGTCTGGGATTTTACTAGTTATTTGTAATTTAACAAAACGGAAAATATGCAAACAAAAAATACTAAATTTTTTATAATTTACACAAAAAACTCTTTCATTCTTTCATTCATTGTACAAGAGGCAAGGGAAAATATTTGAGATGTTGAAAAATCTAATTTAACACACTAAGAGGACTTTTTGGAAGAAATCCTGCTTCATTTGTTCAGAACAGAACAGGAACTCACCCTCTGCTGAATGGTTGCATGTTTATGCTCCATTTCCCTCTTCTCCATGGCCGAATCAATCACCAGCTGATCCAGCTGAAAGTCAGTTCACACAGAAAGGAGTTGCCTGAGTCAAAAGTGCAGCCAGTATCCATGTAGTAGTGAGATAACAGTAATAAGTACAGTAAACGGTACAGAGCAGCTGACTGTGACACTTTCCACTAGCCAACACATGACAAGCCTCCAATCAAATCAATGTTTAGTAATGAAACGCTGATTCAGTTCTCAACTAACGAGCTGCTTCATGATAACATGTGCGGTAACGGAGTCTTTTCTTCAAGGGAAGGAGGCTGAAATCGAATGTATCAAACTGTTTCAATCATTAAGCGGAAAAATTAAGGGACAAATTACGTAAATGTTCCTTGTTTGTAGTTCAGTGAGGATCAATCACAACAGACCGTCCTGGGGGGACGCAACAATACTGCTGGAAGTGATGATGACGATGATGATGCTGTGCTTACCTCAGCAGCCAGTTTCTTCATGTATGGATCGATCTCATCCAGCAGGTTGTAGCCCTGCTGAAACAGTGAGTACTGGGCGTGCATGAATGACAGCATCTGCAGGAGACAGAAATATGAACATGAAGAAGAATTCAGGCCAGACTGTGTCTGTGGAATATAAAGATGAAGGGCGGCGCTGTATCTCCACTGACTCACAGCATCCAGGATCTCAAATTTCTTCTTCGCCTGAAGGACATTGATCTGCAGAGAAAAAGAGAAGATAGAAATATTATTGCAAAAGTCTTGCTTATGCACTACACAGTGGTTCTGACACCTACAAGCTATAGAGACGACTCCCTCTAGTGGACATGATTGTATTTTCCTTATCTGAGTCAAGTGACAAAAGACGAGCGTCAATACACAGCACCTGATGGACAAACATTTTCTTCCTCACTTTTCCTGAGTGAACCCTGTGAATCCCAAGCAGTTTGTGGACATTATTTTTTGCTCCTGTCACATTGTTACTCACTGTGGGCTCAATTTTCACAGCAATACAAAGTCCTACAGCTCTATGGAAACAGTACGACAATGGTTAGGAGGAGAGAGAACTCAAGTTTTTGTGCAGATTGACACAATTACAAAGCCATAAATCATTAAAAACACTAAAAATCAAAAGTTGAATTTGCATATTTAATTATTTTACCACCCAAAAAAGACAAAAACTGTTCAACGTGTACAAAATGCTTCCAAGTTTCCATAGGTGTTACCAGTATTCAGGGGAGAAATGGCCACTTTACATATTGTGGATATTTTACCACTTAGGTTTTTTAAAACTTGCTTAAATATGTTCATCCTATCTGCTCCGTGTAAACACAGCCTGCAGTTCAGCTGAAAAGTTCCTGATTTTTTTTCATGTGGCTGTTCGTCACAGATGAGTCAGTCATGACTTCCCAGTTACGCTGAGGAGTGCAGATTTTTGTGTTCTTTACCAGTTTTGGTCACTACAAGCAGTTTTCTTTTGGTGAAGTTTTAAATAAGGTATATATAATAACGTGACTTTGACAAAATATCATGATTTCAAGTTGAGTTTTCTAACAGAACGGCACCTTACAGATGAATAGTTCAAGAAGAAAGTTACAAATCTGAGAATTCTTTCTGTTGTTGATTACATTTCTGGCTCTGATAAATGATTTTGCAGATTTTGAAAAGAAAACAAGCCTTTTAAACCCATTGGCGGGTTTTGGGGTTAAGAGGGTTAAAGTCTTTTCATTGTATATATCAACTGATCCAAACCTTGAAGATCTGTTGTGCTACATTTAAGAGGTCACTTAGGTATAAAACACGTCTCCCTACAGCTATGACCTCTTCTGTCTCCAGACACTTCAGATTAAGCCTCAAAAGGGTCAGAGCCATGAGAGAAGGCTGATAGGAGACGAACTGAAGAATGGAAAGAGGGCACGGCCATCACGGCCATCACTCTGAATCAGTCTGCTTTTGTTCCCGCAGGCAGTCGTGGGCAGGAGGTTACAACTTGTCAGCAAAGTAAAATCATGCTGCACATGACTACAGCAACGGATGTGTCACATAAGCAGAGGGACGGACACAGACGTCACTGCAGGCTAACGGGCTACATCATGGTCATTTCCTGACAGTACTTTACTGGCAACGTGAGTCTGTCAAGTGGGAATGTAAACGAAGATGAAGACATTTATTATTTGGATATAAACTGATAAAAGGCAGATTTATCCCTGTCATGCAGCTGATTATCCACAAATGTCACACTACTTCTTCTTAGAGTCATTACTCAGTAAAATAAAGCACCCAGACATCTCATAATTAGTGTTTTCTGACATCCAGAAAACTCGGCCGACTGAGACATTCTTTAGTATCAAAAGCAATGCAGGTGATGTGCTGTTTGTTAAGTATGAACAACTGCAAGTACCCAAAGCAGAACATCTTTCCATGGTGCTGATTTGCCAAAATGAAGAGAAAAATACAAATGTTAGCTGCCAGTTACATTTTAGATTTTATCATGGAGATGCTGTAATTTCACAAAATAAACACGTAAGATAGATGAATTGTGAATAAAGCAGAGGTTTCCTATCATGTTGGCAAGTGAAATGGTGAATAAAAGCAGTGTCTGATGTTTAAACTAGTAGAGCAGATGGAGGCACGCTCTGCCTCGTATTGTTAAACAAAGAGATATGGACCTGCATCAAAGTTTAATGGGCTCTGTCTTTGCCCATGGATTCAACAAGCTTTTCATCAAATTTTATAAAATTCAGCCTGATAGTTTTCATGTAATCTTGCCAACAGACAATGGAACTGAAAACATCCCATAACTGTAAAATAACCAAATTTCATAACACAAATAAAGATCAGAGAAAAATCCAAAACAGACCTAACCTTTATCTTTCGTTTTCAACTAGTGATCTCATGGTCCATCAGATTTATTTGGCAACATTGTGCTGAGATCCCACTTTACTACTTAACTTTAGATGCACGAGTTAAAATTAGCTTCGTCTTCAGCAGCTCCAGCAGTCAAATACTGCAGACACACTGATGTATCAGCGTCAACAGTCACATTACGTTGTATACAATAACACACTGGTCAGAGGAGACATTTAGGAGGTATTGGTCAGAGTCGTTTATCGGACCTGCAGTACGTAGTCCAGAGCGAGGTGTCGGAAGCACTTGCGGGTGATGCTGAGCGTGCTGGTGGCTTCTTCCACCTCGTGAGGCTTGTTCCTGGGCGCCTGAGCATTCTTCACCTGCGCTATTTCCATATCTTCGCGCACCCTGTCAAAGTGCTTCTTGGTCTCTTTAAACTTCCGAACATCCCTGACAGACACAGAGGAACAAAGTTTGGGAGAGGAAGCAGCAACTTTACACAGATCACAATTTCAAATCCAGAAAGAAACATCTTAGATATGTAAAGTAGTGTCTCCGCAGTCTCCTGCTTTAGCTGCTTTGCTCTATACGTCTCTGACAACAGATTTGGGCTGCAGAAACTTGTATCATGTTTAATATTTGAACACTCCAAAAAAGGTTTTCGGGGGTTACAAGGGTATGTTTGCCTTTGAAAGGTTGTGGCCTTTCTGCAAATGTGCTGAATTTTTAATAAAGCTAAAATTCTGCAGGGATACGTGACTAATTCACCAGGAATCACAGGTTTACTCACTCTTTCACAAAGTTGTGCAGCTGCTGCTTCACAGACCGCTGGGCTTGATCGAACAGTATCTGAAACAGACGACAAGAACATGTTAGTGCGTCTTGATAACAAGTGGAGTCGAACGGCAAAGGCACAAAGCTCAGACATTGCTGGTGCAGAATTGTTAAGATTACGATTCAAGTCAGTTGTGAAGCCAAAATTTCGTAATTTCCGCTTCTGAGATATGACATATTACTGCATTTCTTTGTCAGATGCTATAGTAAATAGAGCATCATTGGGTTATGGACAACTCAACTTATGCTTTAGGGAAATTATGAGGGAGATTTTTACCATATTCTGACATTTTACACAAGAAAGCAAGGAACAAGTTAATCAATAATAAAAATTAGCTGCAGCTCAAATCACATATCATGTATTTTACATGGCTGCTGCACTTTGGTGAAATGCTATGATCTATTTAAGCTCTAAATGTGCATATTAATATTTGGTACTGATAGTTAGTAGTACGTGTATCGTTTGTAAGTGCATTTTGAATTTTATATTCATAGATTTTGTACAGCAAACGGTCAATTTGTGCCATTTTGGGGGCAAAATATGACTTTGTTGCATTCATTGCTGGTTTAAATGTACCATTTTTTTCAGCTACAATATAAAAACAGTCCACTGGTTCTGGGTGAAGTGAGCCAAACCGGGTCATTTTTAACCCAATAATTTACTTAATGATATTACTATGAAAGCAACACAGCAAATAATATAAGTGGAAGAAGCACTTACATGTGAAATACATTCTAAACATCACTTATTAGCAAAAAATATACTTCAGATACCAAAAGTAAAAATTATGGTAATGCATTTATGTGTACATCATGGATAAATGATAAGTGAACTTTTAACTCCTTTATATACTGCTGGACCCCTTGTAAACCCTTATTGCTATTTACTTTGTTTATTGGCTGTTCTTTATAGTTTTAAAGCGCATCTGCAAAGTTACTTCAGTAAATGAATGGTATGTGTACGTAGCAGAAAATGAAAATACTCAAGTAAAAGTGCCTCATAGTTATACTTAATGAGAGTAAATGTGCTTAGTTATTTTTGTAAACATGCTGCCAATACAACAGTGCATTTTACTATTTCTCCTTTCAGGTTTTTTGGAGGGAGACGACAGTGTGCTAAATTTCCAACCAGCAGAGGGCGACAACATACATCTGTTTTAACCAGATGCACATAAATGATGCAAGTGAGCCATTAATGCCTGTTGGAATGAATGGAGGGGGGATGTCGCTCTGACTTGATCACAACTGCTCTAACACAATAACACGCTGCCTTCAGTTAGGTGTTTTGCATTTAAGATCCCTCCTCGTCTCTTTGAACCCTCTGAGCACATGGTCTGTGACTGCGGCTGCCATCCTGCTGCTGCTGCTGCTGCTGCTGCTGCTAAATAGGTCACTCGGGCAGTGAGGGAGGGAGGAGAGGAGGCTTTTGGTACGATGTCTGCATCCAACGCAGGGTGCAAACCAGTTAAACAGTTCACGTGTTATCACCACAAACGAGCAGCTAGACTGGTTAAAGGGTTTTCTGCCTCATCCTGCCTGAATAATTGGATGTGCAAGTGTCTGTGGGGATTAGAAGATTTGAGTTGGCCAGGCTCTATTAAACTAGGCTTATAGGGTGTTTTAATTCAGGGATTACAGGCGCTGATGATGAGTAAGGCACTTCTCTGTTGTTGCTACTGTCAGCAGTGTACAGAGAGAGCCAATAGCCAGCGAAGAAAAAACACCAATGACTGGAATGTGACTTAAAAATAAAATGTTTCTCAGATGGAAGCGGTCAGTTTTACGGTATTCCAGACACCTCTGGGAGAGACGTGTTTGTTTTGATGGTGAGTTAAGGCCGCCTTTCACTGCTCCATAAACCCACTGGGTCCAAATAAGTGTGAGAGTAAAGTGGAACAACAAAGCCTCTCTGAGAACATGCTCTTTACTGACTACTGCACCAGATGCTGCTTTATCCAAATTGCCAGCGACAAAGTGAAAAGTGAGGAAAGCTTTCCAGCTTCTTAGCAAAGTGGCATGGTCAAACGCCACCCTGTTTGACAGCAGATCACTCGGGTCTGATTGTGGATTTGTGTGCCTGAACGCAGTTTAACAAGCTTTGAGAAAAGCGCAAGTGGGAACTGGAAGCTCGTGCCATCAGGGATTCCCACAAGCATGCGATGACTCAAAACAAAATCAGCAGGGCAGCGGTGTGCGGCGGCCATAAACACTGCAGCGTTGGACTTGTTTGAGCACCGTGCAGACAGGACTGAGGTGGACGGCGGCTCAATGTAAACCGCAGTCTTTAAAAGCTGTCAGCTCCACCTCTACGATGTTTGTGTGTGGCAGTAGAGCTGCTGAGACTTCCCACCTCTGGAGGTAGCCGTGCCTGTTGCATTCCTGAGCTGCCTTGTGGCAAGTTGACACCATACTTTAGTTACACCAAGATGCCACAGGTTGTCTGTGTACAACGTGAACCAGCTGAAATAGAGAATGGCAGTGAGGGATGCTGTATTTTAATTTCACTACAATACAGACAAGGCTCTGGGATAGTTATAATAGTTGGTGTGTCATTTCAACGATACGTGAAATTCACTGACAAATTTTGGATTGATTGCCATAAAAGCAGTGACAGACTTTCAAGGTGTTCAGACATTGACTCATAACAACTAACCTGCTTTCGTCAGGTCAAAATCTCCACTTGTCAGACACTGCACTTGACAGGATGTGTTAAAAAAAAAAAACAATGCCCAATTTTCCATTAGCTTAAGCTGTTCTGCCTGAAGGTAAGGTGGAGCTGTGACCCACATTAGCACTGTGGAGAAACAGTGTAATGAATGATTCCCATTATCTCTTCAAATGCAGTTCTGTTGACCGTTTCACCCTGATCCACTGATGGACTGTTGGTGGACATAACATGCCTTAAAATGCAGCAAGAAAAATCTGCTAGTTGCTGTAAATCAGGACAAAAAAATTTTAAGTTTTCAAATATTCAAAACTTGGATTTCCAAACAAAGCTTTTGCAAACATCTTCTGTTTCTTTGCCAACTACAGTAACACACAACACAACAGTTTGTGATGTGATTGTCGGCTAGGCACCTTAAATAGAATGCAGTTGCATCATTAATATGCTTGACAAGACAAGAGAATCTTTGGCATATAATTCTCCTTTATCTTTCTGCTTTGGCGCTGTCAGTTTACTTTGAAGGATTCTATCAACTTGAAACCACACTTTGGCCATATAAACACGTATCCTGATTTCAGCGAAAGTATGGGGAAAAAAGAAATTAGGTTTACACCTCTTTTAGCATTGTGCATCTGACGTCATGAGGTTAATGTTTCTTCAAAAATTTTAGTTCCAGTCGTTTTCTTCCAGTAGGATTTCAGAGTGGAGACAAGGCAAGAACGCTAAGAAATTCATGTTTTACATTTTACATTTGGGTAAAGCAAATACTTAAGTTGGAAAAACTGGAAATTTCAAGCGGCTAGACTAGCTAATAACGTTATAGCAGAGCAGGCTGTTCAACTGAGAGGAATCAGATGATTTAAATTCATCTAATTTAAGCCAGTTACATTAATATTACTTAAACTTGATTCAGTTGCTAATTAGCCCCTGTTGTGGCTACAGATTCGTCATGTTAACAATATGAACAAAATGTCCCTTTGTTTGGACTTGAAATCTTCTTAGCAATTACACACTACAATAACATTTTACTCTCATATTTGACAGATCTCCACAAACAATGGTGCTGGAATGTGGCTGAATTAAAAAAACACTGTCAAACATGTTAGTCAGTCAAGAATATCTGGCTATATCTCCATCGACCTGATATCAGAGCTGAAGAATGAGACCTGCTGCAGACACCATCACAATGGGCTACTGTATCAGTGTACTAATGCACTTTCACTGGGCCAGCATGTTGAGACAGAATAACGTAATGAAGTCAGTCAAGCAATTATCTTAAGCTCCACTCCCTGCACAAGAGTAAGCACACAACTTCAGCACTTCTGTCAAAAATGTCAGTGTGGCAAAAAATGCTGTTGTTTTTAGACATTACTCAGGAAGTCATACATGCTCCTTCCAGCAGCGCTGAAGTAAAAAATACATTGTGGTTGCAACAGTCAATCTTTGCCATCAACACAGATCTCTGATCAAGGGCTTTGGATGTGGTGGACGCATCAGATATTTCCACGAAGGATGACCCGGTAAAAGACGAGGCAGATTCTTGAACAACTGGGATGTACTACCCCAGCAGCATGTAAAAGGGAAAACGGACACGTAGTTTGTAATGTTGTCCGATTTTGCTGTGGCACACATAGCTCAAACAGAGTTGGGTTAAAGGCTGAGCTAAAAAATGACAGAAATTACTTGCTTGGACTTTATAGTACAGCAGCTACACAAAACATTCTGTAAAAGATGTTGAAAATGTGGGAGAAAAGGTGCCAGAAAAAATACATAAAATAATGAAATATTGTAACATTCAAATACTGTAAAACATAACAGCATCTAAAAAGAATTTATATTTTAGCTATAGTCAAACAGCATAATTTCATAGTTGTAAAAAAAACGCACAACTATTTGTTAAAAAAAAAGATTAAATGTGAACATTATAGTTAACATAACTTATCTGTTTTTTTACAGTCAACATGCATTTAATACTTGATGACTTGACTAAATGGGATTTTACTATTATCTGTAATTTAAGAAAACAGAAAATTTGCAAAATAACATTTTAAAAGTAATGTACAAATTTTAAAACTTTAATACACAAAAAAAAAACAGCAAAAATCTGAAAAATGTTTCCTAATTCAAATACAGTAGTGTAATTTAATGGCCAAACATAGTAAATGTTGTTTTTGATCAAACCGTATTTACAGGTTTGATCTTTTTAACAGCTAACATGTGAACGATTCGTATCTTAATTTTTCAGTGATTTTACTAGATATTATCTGTAATTAAGCCCAACTGCAAAAATTGGTAAAATAACAGAAAATCGTTCAAAAGAAACAGTTTTATGACCTTGGTGTTTTGAACGCTTTGGGTGAATATAACAAACAGGTTAATTAGTGAGCTTTAAGACAATTTTGTTAGCTTTGGACAGATTCAGGATGGCCGTTTCTACCGGTTTCCAGTCTTTAAGCTAACCGAAACAAACCAGATGCAGCCAACATTTTGCTGCAAGACGTTGTTGCTGCATAGCACGACTAATAAACTAGCAGCTGTGAAAGTGATGAGGAACAGCAAAGAGTCAGAAAACAGTGACATCTGTACTTGCTCAGTTAAAGCATCATGCGCTCCCTTTGGGGACGCATGTTCATATATTTTTACTTTGTGAACAAAGAATGCAGTGAGGAATGATTGGGGTTGCATTTGCAAGGAGAAGTGCCTTCCTGCTTTGTCTTGCTTTGTTTTCCAGCTTCCAAAAATAACCGAGACACTGGCATTGGCATCTCACATGGGAATTCACTCATTCAGTATATACATCCTACTGCAGGAACATCTTATTTCAAAGGCATTAAAATCTGATACTGGATATGAATCTGAAAATCAAATGTAGCAATAACTAAAACATGTTTTCTCTGCGTGTGCCTGCTGTAAATCACATCAACCCCAACATATGAGCCTTTACTGTTGTCAGTGCATTAAGACTCGCATATGTTAGTCTCTTTGTATCTCTGCCAGTCTCCCCTCATTTCTAATGTATGTTCATAGAGTCAAACACAAGTCAATAATTCATTGAGTATTCAAAAGGAATTTTCTGCTTGAACTGAATAGAAACTGATAAAAAATGTCGGCCTGATTCTGGTGATGTGAAAGAAAAATCTATTGTGAAATCTTTGGAAAAGAAAAGACTCTCAGGATCTGAGCGTAAGTGAAAAGAGCTATACTTGGCCTGCTTTTGACATTCATACAAACAGAGCCTGTTTGTTCTGTTGTGTGGTATTGGACTGGCAAAGGGAGCCAAGCTATCAGGAAATGGAGGGAAGCAAGGGCCAAGACTCTTTTATACTTTCTTTGGATCCGAGTGATTGCTTGTCTGTGTATGCGCTCAAACATACGTGCTGTTTGTTTCTTTTCTGGGTTACAAAGGCATCCGAGCATTGCTGCGACAAGGGCGGCTGGCACTCAGAGGTCCCATTTGTACGGTGCCATTTAATATTCTTGAGTGTCTGCTGTATAGGGAGAGCACAGTGGCAGCTGCACTGCAAAGTATGCACACAGAGGGACGACCTTCACAAGTAGCAGATATAACCATCATCATTTCTTATTCATCGGAGCTCTGCTGGGGTCCCTCGGCTCCAGGAGCGGCGCACACTTAAATGCACACGGTGTCTTTCCTGATTAAAATATGTACGCGTCAAAGATGCCAAAAGAAAATGTTACTACGCATCGTTCGCTCTCAGGGGCGTTCCTCATATCGCACTGCACTTACACCCATCTCCTCTGTTCTGCATGTACATCAAAGAAACCTTTGAGAGACAATCGTATTAATGTCCAGTCAGACTCTAGGCTCTAATAGACAGGAGGGAGGAAGAGGAGGAAACAGGAGGCTGAAGGCCCAGCTGAGCTTACAGTAGAGCAGGCCAGCTGGTCTCAGGCCAAACCACACTCTCTTATGGTCTCTAAAGTGTGACACAGTGAACCAGACAAACGGGGGATCTGTCAGTCTGACAGCAGCGCTGACAGACGGACGGATATCAGAAGTCTGCTTCTGATACAAGATGGCAAGCAGCGGGAACAGAAATTCACTACGACTGCCAAAGCTCCAGTGTGAATACATTTACACAGGGATCAGCAAAATGAAAGGCATCCCACAATCCAATAAAGCATCACACTTCACAGCCTCAAACATTACTAGTGATGCTGCAAAGAGTACAGAAACATATATATTACTAGTATCACTAAAGAAAAAAATACTTCACACATACAGTAAGGACACATTCCAGTGTCCATCCTTGTATAATATATAGTATGACAGTAAAATTTACTATGTTCCAATATGTATCATGTCAAATGCAGGCAAAAATACCAGGATATCCTTCTACATCCAGCTGTAGTCATGGTATGCAGCAGTACATACTTTCTAAAGCAGCTGCAGTTTCTACTAAAAGCAAAAAGGGAAAGTCTGTGATTTGAAGTGCAGCCTAAATTTAGACATTAGGATCGTCTCTTTCCTCTTACTGAAGGTGTGGCTCATCATATTCCAGGGATTAGCTCTCTTCTCCTGTGTGATTTATCCTCTCCTTTACGTGTGGAAAATGAATTCTGCCTTCCCTGAGGAAGCTGTGCAGCTCCATGATGCTGCGATCATCCTGACAACAAAGGTTACTGAAACATGTTAAACGTAAGTTAAATGTAAGTATTGCAAAGATAATTAGGAAACAAAAACTGTTTGCACAATTGTGTACCTGGTAGGTATGTCAGCATTTGTAAAAAAACAAAAAAAAAAACAAAACAAGTTGTAAATTGTATGCGGTTTTGCATTGCTGTGTAAATATGTAGTTTGTATGTGCATTTACCAGCCAAATAAGTGTGTATGGAACCCTTAAACTGTTAGCAAGCAGCCATCAGGTTCCTCCTGATTGGTTGCTTCATATGCAGCCCTCTGCTCCCCCCTACATTCCCACTTTCATTGATAGTATCAGTATTGTTGATTGAACAGTTCTCTTCTTTCCAGTTCATGGCTTTCACTCAACAGTTGGTTAGCTGACTGAACAAGCAGGAAAGGTTAGTTTAATTGAGTTTGAGGATGGCGCAGCTGCGGAAATGAAAAGAAATTGGGTTTCATTCTTACAAAACTAATCACTCAAGCTTATCCGATTCATTGCGAAACCTGGCCTCAAATGACTTTTTTAAGGTTATATTCAGTCATTCAATTCAGTTTTACGTGAAGCCTCAGTTTACAGCAGAGATCATCTCAGGGCACTTCACATAGTAAGGTCAAGATCTGAAAGATTATACTAAGAGAAAAAAAACAACTAAACAATGATTCCCTTTGGCCAAACACACGGCGGCAGTGGCAGTCATGCTACTGTTACTGAGCGACTGACTGCACTCCAAAAACTTGAGAACAATTTGAGGTTTTATATCGGCTTAAGTGCAGGGCTTTTTCTGTACTATGGTCTGGCACATGACCTGATGAACATTTCAAACTGTTATTGTAAAAGAGCTGTAGTTTTTGTACACATAGAGAAAACAACCACAGTTATTTATAGGCTCATTTTGTTACCTTTAGACAGAACAAGGCTAGTGGTTCCCCTTTGTTTCCAGTCTTTCTGCTAAGCTAAGCTAACCAGCTGCTAATAAGAATCACTGTCCTAATGTTTGTCATTCCTGTGATTTCAGCCTTTATTCATCACTACTACACTGTTGCAGGGTTCACAGAATTACATTCAAAACTTTGCAGTGAATGCAATTTAAAACCTGTTTTACAGACAGACTGGTCAAAATTGACAACGATAAAACTAGAAGGGAAAATATGGCCGAAAATTATGTATTTCCAGCAGTCATGATGAAATTAATAAGACCTGGACCAAGATGAAGAGCAGAAAATGGACAAATCGCTTATCCATGCTGAGCTGATTATCTTCTTTGATACTGCACTGTTTGATCCAGGAACTGGGTTTGCAATCCACAATCCCAATCTCATAGTCTACTGGTGCAGAATATCTCCTGACAATCCACGATCACATACAGAGACATTTTATACTAAACATTACTGCCAAACAGCAGCCAGGAAAAAATAATCCTCATTCCTGTAAATAAAATTTAAGACTTTTTAATTTCCCACTAAGGTCTTTTGTCAAGAGAACCTGAACCCTCACAAGAGACATGCTATCGACAGTCACGCACATCCATACTGTACACATGCCACATGTAACATGTCAAGGTTGTACAGGGTTACTACAGTCCAGCGGCTAAAGCTAATCCAGGCCTGCCTGAGCGACCCAAGCCATTAACCCTCCATTTGTAAAGCTGACCTCCCTCTCTGCCGACAGACTGGGGAGGAGGGAGTCGCTGATTTGCGATGACACATCTTTGCTGCGGCTTCAGAAAGGAATGTGATCCACACACATATGCTCTGCACTTTACAGCATCATCAAGCACGCAACGTGTTCAAGCTAATGGACTTCAAAGGGCCTCAGAGGAGCAGGATGGGGGCAGGATGGGGGCAGGATGGGGGCAGGATGGGGGCAGGATGGGGGTAGGATGGGGGCAGGGGGTCAGCGGCCTCAGAGGCGAGGAGGGGAAATGACTCGGCAGTAAAGCACAAGCTCTGTTTAATGTCAGGGACACATGTGGATGAAGAAAATACAGTAACAAAGCTGCAAAGAAGGAAAATATTATTTCACTTTTACTGGTGAAAGCCTGCAGATAGGTGCTTTGAAAACTAGAAATGGCCTTTGTGGTACCTGCCATGGACAGGATTTATGAATAGTAACTAATGGTCTTATGCTTTAAAGATGAACTATAAGGCATCAAAAGAAACAAAATGTTAAAGTTCTAATTATATTATCCCCAAAATTAGCATTCAGTGACGATTTATTTGATGCACATACGAAACCAGATATTTTTTTTTCAATATTTTGATTGACATTGTCAGAGAGGCATTAACTCTACTACATATGCTACATTACAGTATTACAGTCCAGTACAACACAAACACTAACTACACCTTCAGTTTTGCAAGTGTACTTAATGCCCTACTCAATACATGGTTTATGATATACTGTGTTTTCTAGTACACTGTCAACAAGTTTAACTGGTTGCTGGTGTATAGACTGATGATGAATTAATAAAGACATGGCTCCATTAATAAACACTTGAAATGCTCTTTTATCCATATATAGCATCAATTATTCATATATTGCTTTTAAATAATAAATATTGTGGACTTGGTTAAATGATTTGTAGAAAAAGGTCTAAGGACAATCTGGGCAAAAGTGCATTTAATAATAGCCAACACCAACTATTTAAACATTTATACCCTCTATTTAAGTATACACTGAATTGCTAATTTTGAAGGTTTTATACAAAAAAAAAAAAATTACGATACTTGTCCATGGGAGGTTTTCACAACCCGGCAATCCAACATTTGTATAAATGGCCTTAAAGTGAGTTTTAATGTATCAGCTAAATGTTTATTAACTATTAATGAAGCTGTAGTCCTTAATAAAGGTGTTCATGATGCCATGTCAGATGTTTTCCTCACATAAAAGCATCTCAGATTGTCTTTTTGGCAATCTGAGATGTAGCACTGACAAAGCAACAGACAGATTTAATGATGTCTGACAGAAGCTGGAATCACCCCCGGTATCATATTATATCCATCTTATATATAAGTGAAAACAGGACCCTTGTGTGGCCCTAAATGCTAGGTAATATTAGCTTTATGTTGCTCTGTCTTGATCTACTGTATGTGGAACACATGGCCGACTTACCATGTGATAGTTTATGATCTCTTGGAGGCTTTCCCCGCACTTCTCCAGGCACTCCTGCACAGAAAACAACACGAAACATTCTTTAACTACACAATACATGCAGAAATATTCTCATAACCGCTGCTGCATTTGCATTTTTTACTATAAAGCAAGCACATAAAAGCTGTCACAAACTAAAACCACAATGTATTTGAATTCTAAATGGAAGAAAATGAAAAGATTCGCATGTAAAAACTAAGTCAAAGCTGGTTAATGTCACTGAGGTACACTTGAACCACGTACGGGAAACAGAGCTATAATTGCTGGGCTGATTCACTTCTCTTTTGGTTTTTTTTACAATGGAAACTACAAATGTGAACAAGACTTTAATAAGAAACTTACAATTAGTCATACAGCTGAAGCCAGGAGGGCTTTTAATAGTACTTAATGTCAGCAGCAATGAAAATAGTCCAAGATACTGGTGTTGCGAGCCGAGCCAGAAGTAAGTTTCCAGGCCCGATCCGATCCTCACTGACTAATCTGTTAGTAATCAGGTTTATTCACACACAAACAGAGCTGGAAGGCTAACGCCTAAAGACAAGGAAAGTCCCCATTCTCCAAGGCCACAAAATGCAACAACCATATCCACTAAATAACAAATACAGACAATAAAAACAACAGTAAAGGTTGTTGTAGTGGATGAAACTGAGACAAGATGAAATGACTTGGTTTGGGCGTCATCAGAACCTCACCGAGATCATCTCATCCTTCTTGCACTGCTGAGACAGATCCCGGATGCCGTTGACAAAGAGCTTGTTGGCGCTGACATATGCCTTTCCTGCTTCAATCATCCCACTGCATAGCTTCACCAGCTGTGGGGAACAGAAAGACATGGGGTTAAATAAAGGTATCATAGCATAATGTCGAAGCTTTCACCACACACATCATATTAGCAATGCTGTAGTTTCAATTAAGAACAAAGAGGACTTGAACGTTATCTAAGCTTGTGTAGAGCACATATGTGAGCCCTGAGTACTTGTAGAATTTGATGCTAGCGATGTTCACAATACATAACCTGATCTACGCGACTATTGTATTTGGCAGTCACCAGTAGACTAACAGAAGCTTATTTGAGACAAAGAGTGTAAATCACACTAAATAAAATCAATGTGTGCCATGTCTGTATTTTAAGATTTGACCGCGCCATGACTCAAAGGAGGAGCAAGATTTTCACAATTTGCCTTGCCCTTCATCTTTCTGTGCCTCCTTAAGAGGCTTTTGGCTTTGTGTTTATTACATTATTATAAACCATATCTGTAACTTCTGGATAGTTAAAATGCTGTCCAGAATGATACTGTTAAAATTACAGAGTGAATCCCGTCTAAATGGGGCTTTCTTCAACAGAATGACATTCTGAAACAACAATTAGAACTTGATGTAAACCGTACTGCATATTGAATCATTGAGAAACATACAGGTCATACTCACAGATGTCAAATAAGGAGTTAGGATTGCACTGCATTGCAAGAAAATTGAGATTGCACATGTAATCGTGACAAGACTTGGTAAAATGTGCTCAACCAGAGGGTCCATGTGATCATCACTAAGGTACACACAATGCTTCAGGCCAGCGATTTTTAAGGCTCATCATCATTTGCTCAGCCACAACACTCCAACTTTTGTTTCTCCATGTTTTTATCTCCACACATGGACAAGCATGGAGGTCATACAGTTGCATGTTTTCTGTCTGCTCATCACCTGTGTTCACATGTGGTCGTGTGTGCAGGTGGGCTCCACATGTTATCCCCTGACATCAGCATGCCACCCTGCTACAGAGCCCTAACATTATCCAGGACTGGATAAATGATAACAGACTCTGATACAATGTACATTTTCTCTGCAACTGTCAGCAAAATTTGTGATGTCTACCATAAAGCCTGCTTTGTTTAGCTTCTGCTTTCATGAGAGGAAAATTAATTTGTTCTCATTTTGACTCTGTTCTAATGCCAGGTTTTCTGCTTTTCAGCACACGCCTCCTCCAACAAAATCCCATTTCCTCCCAGCTGCTAACCAGACAAGAAGCTGATACAGTCTTTTCTAAAGTTTACAGGGTATTGTGGGACATATGCATATCTGTTTTTTATTTTTCTTTTTGCTGTGTTACATAAGAAAATATATACCGCTCTGGTGTCCGTCAGCTCAGGATGAAGCCAAGGCAAAAACACGACTAGCTTAGCTAGCATAATGATTGGAAGCAGGGGGGAAATCTACCCTGGCCCTACTTTTTTAATGCACAGCTAAAGCTCAGTGAACAGTTTGAATCTTGTTTGTTTCAGTCATACTCAAATCAAAGTGGTAAAACGACAGGTTTTTACAGATTCACTGTTTTCCCTTGTCCTTATGCTATGCTAAGCTAACTGTCGCTTAATTTTTCATGCACAGAAATTGAAATGGATCAGTTTTCCCAATGAAACTTCACTGAAAGAGATTCAGTGTATTTCTAAAAATGGTGACCTTTGATCAACATCAGCCTGCTAACACATGAATGAAAAACTATGCTAATAGGCTGATGTTTAGCATGCCCACTATCTTAGACTGGATATAAGCATGCAGATGTGTTTTAATTTTCATTAAAATCACAAAATGTTGGCCGACCCTTCTAAAACTATTACTAAGTAAAGTTACCGCCCAGAGTATACAGTAGGCCTGCCTTGTTATCTCTGACCTATCTAGAGAATAATAATCTTGTTAGCGCATGAAAACTACATCAATAAACCATTGTAGGTTTGGATCACAGTATTTTCCTAATCCAGTGTTCCTCTTTCATCATCTACTTTTAGACATTGCAACTGGACTATATTGGAATAATTTCTGCAAACTACAGCAAAAGGTATAAAGTGATGTAAAATTATCAATTTGCATGCAAGTGTGTAATTGTGGTACAAATATGTGCAACAGTGTAGGTTTCCAACACTGATGGCAGTAAAAAGAGAGCAGTCTGACTAATCCTGGCTTCCACTGACATACTGTAAAGTCAAAAGGACCAGATGGACCTGTGACATGAGCGTTACATGGAAAAGCATCTGGCTGCCTCATTACAGGGCAACTGGGTGCTTAGACAACCATGCAGTCTGATGATTTCAGTGATCCCCACATTGCACTGCTGCCACGTCATGTTTCAGCGAACTTGAGCTGTACTGGACTTAGTGACATTATACTGTCGGTTATGCAGAGAGAAGACTGCAGAGTAATAAGTATAATGGTAAAATTGTGTCTAATGTCTGTCGCAACACAATATGGTGTGACAGAATGTGCAGAGCTCACAAAGATTCCTCCTTTTCTGTCATTTATTATGCAATATGACAACCACACAGGCGTGAGATCATGGGGTCCCATATGTTGCATGGATTCCTTCGTAAATGATTTAAAACATGGAACGCAGCACAGCCCTCTTTTGTACACCCAGGAGATTATTTACAGTAGAGAATAATAATCTTGTGCTGTAAGCAAATTTTCATACTTCACATTTTTAAAACTGGTAAGTTTTCATTTGAACACTGTGACTTTATTATAGAGATAGTAAAGAGACAAAGGACAGACATTACTGCTAATGGTTTGTGCTCTAAACCTCAGAGGATTTTTAAAATGTTTTTTCTGCAAATAAGGACTGATAACTTACAAATGGACTTCTTTATAAAGTGCACGTTGAACTTTTAAGAATTAAATGAAGCATGCAAAGGAATGAAACTGTAGCATTTATATGGATTAATTATACCGGTTGTGTGACGACAACCAATGTCAATGGTATCCATGTAAGATCAAATAACTGGATTAATTTTTCTTGTGCAATACATAAGGAAAATCTGTTGAAAGAACATGTATAAATGTAGGTTTCTAATTTCCTTATTGAATAACATAAATAACAGACATTCATGACCAAATCACGCAGCAGGTTGAATATGTTTATAAAGAGAAGAATAAAGAGGTAACACTGTGTTTACAATGAATGAAGCACCACATATAGAAACTGCATCCGAGTCAGCAAAAGGTGGTTGGGGTGGATGGTGGGTGTACAAAGCATGCGACTAAAGCGACTGGGGTTTATTTTCAGACTCTAAGGCTGTTTAAGGTTAGAAACAGGTCATGGGATTCAACACACTGTGTCTCAAGCTACTGTGGGCTTTTTCTGTGTTAAAGTCTGCCTTTCCTGAACCATAACTAAGTGATGTGTCTAACTGTAACCATCCAAAATTTTCCTAATGCTGTAGTTACTCCGCCAAGGAACGCGGCAGAGTTATGTGACGACTGGTGTTGGTCTGTCTGTCCGTTAGCAACATTACTCAAAAACAAACTAACGGATGTACATGAAATTTTCAGAGGTCAGAAATGACATACAGACCAATTGATTAGATTTTGGCAGTGAATCGACTTATAGTCTGAATCCACAATTTCTGTATCATTGAGCATGGCACTGCGTCACTGTAACTATGACAACAAGTGAACACTATGTCAGCTGCCTGCTGATGATCACATGATTGTGATCTTACAACAAATCGACTGCTGCTGACTTATCAGGATTTATTAGTCCGGAATGATACAAGGAATGAGCAGACTTGGCGGAGTACTGTGCTCTCTGAGTGCTTTTCTAGTTCATACAAGTTACTATTATATGGCAATTACAAAAAATACTTTAGCTTTAGTTTGAAAAAATATGTTGACAATGAAGTTACTGAGAATATCTTCAGTAACAATGGTAAAAACGTATTTGGAACTTGTCAGATACCTAATTTAACAAAGTTTGCTCATTATGTTTGCTTCAAAATGTATTTGTTGGCGCAATTTAGTTGCATATAAATGCATGCATGACTAAAAAAAAAATCACTGCTGCTTTAAAGCTATAGATTTACCCTCAGGTGTGCTTGAAAACAGTGTTATAGCTGAAGGGGAGAGTTCCATTTAATTTAAATTCAGCACATAGAAAATCCACTGACTGCTTGTAAAGCAAGAACATAAAACAAGTACCAACAACATAGGCTGTAATATCTGACTATAAACACCAAGAATTCTGTGTTATTGTTGCCAAACCTTTATAGACAGATGATTTTATGGGCACAGAATAGAACGATCAAGAGAACTTACAAGGTGCTTCACAGGAAAATAAAAGGAAAAAAGTGATAGAGTACAAAGAAAGTCACTTACAGACATAAATGCACTGAAAATATGCCTCTCAACATATTCTGACACATGGACCAGATGGATGGACAAATTTAGTGAGCTGACAGGGAAAACAGTAACTGTCTTACCTTATCTAGTTTTGCCTCAATCTCCACAACTTCTGTCTCCACCTCATCAATATTTGCCCTGTAAAACAAAAGCAGAAGAAGCTATTAATGGATGTGTGGCATTGTGTCCCTGTACAACTCTATTAAATTCCATTAAGGTCATTTATCACACTGGAAAGCCACCACTCTACAATCTGCTTATGATTTCCCACATTCTCAGAAACCAGGAGACTCCATAAATCTGTGAGTGACACATGGAGCTTAGTGAAGCCGAGTCAGATGTGTTCGGGCAGGACCAGGCGAGAGTTGTGGGTGTGCTTTAAGTGATTGAGACGCCGTCCTGGGAGCAGCTCGCCTCTGTCAAAACAAAGTGACAGACGTGGTATCGACACAGTGAGGGGATCTGGCTGTCTGGTCCACCACACAATCCCCAAATCCACCTACTCACTGTCAACACCAGCACCACCAAAACCACACCCAGCCACATCTGGAGCCCCCCACCCTTGGGAGAGGTGTGATTTACACCCAGAGGCTGCATGACGTCACCCCTACAACAAACACCACTCCCCGTCTTCTCCACATACCGAGCTGATGTCGGAGTATGTGGCCAATGCTGGCCGCCTTGATGTGTCAATTTCTGCTCATTCATTATGTGCTTGCTGCAGCACAGTGGGGCCTCGTGGTTTCTTTGGAGTATAAAGATGATCTATGGCCATCCTCCTCCTACAATCACTGCTCTGTCAATCAACCTACCATCCCATTTTCACCACATCGATCCGAGTGATGGAAATGTCGGTCAGCCTAGGTGTTTGCATGCATCTTAACTGATATGCATTGTCACTTTTTACAATTTTTCATTTTTACAATTTTCCCTAATTTGAATGGCCATAACATTACATGATTGTACTGCATTTAAATCAGTTAAAAACATCACAATTATACAGATATTTATCATTACTTTCACCATTGTTACACTGTTGTTTTCAGGCATCCTTGCTGCCAGATTTTCAAACTTTTTGGTGTAGAATGTCTGTAAATTATACAGCTCTCCACCCCATTTAAAGTGCAAACAGATGTATACATTAAATCAAACAAATTATTTTAAAAAATCAACATTGCTACAGCCATCTGCAGATTGTGTCATGCTATGAAGCTGCAAAGTAAATCTTCAGCCCTTAACAACTCTGTCAGGGCATCAGATTTGGCTTACAGACATTATCACCTGTAGCTGATTCTCCCTCTGATGTATATTCTTCTGGGGCAGATATTTCCAAGCTAAAGTTCAACTCTCGACTCAAGCATCTCCCAAGATTAGTACACTTTGTTCAATTACAGTCCCCTAATAGCGCTTTTTTTTTTTAGCAATTAATTAGCAAACATTTATGTATTTTTCTATTTTGTGAGTGTTTATTGATTTAGGCAGCTAGAATCTCCAGTAATGACTAGCCGTATGCTTTTAGGCCCAAGTTACGCTAGAAAACAACCTGACATGTCGCACAACCACATCAGAAATCAGACGTATAGTTGTTCTGAATGGGCACACTCAAAGGCTCACACTCCTAGAGAAGGGACAATAGTGCACATTTTCAGACAATTCCACAAGGAGAACATTCCTAGTTTTGACATGTGTTGTTTCCAGAGACAGCGATATAATGAGCTAGGGAGAGGAGGCAAGAAGAGAGTGGGAATGTCAGATTCTGGATTTGGGAATGCTACAATGGGGGGAGAGCATTTCTAAAGATGTTGGACCATCCAATTTGCACTTCTGGCAGCTCTCCAGCTTCGCTTTTCTCACACACTTGACTCATTTGATACGGAGGTTGTGCTGCACAGCAGCTTCTTGATGAGAGCATCTGTGGCATATATCGGCCAAGGCTGGCAAGATATATAACTTGTCTCATCTCTGCCTCCCTGGCCTCGGGTGGATTAGCCTGCATGGCCGGAATCAGGGGACGGAGGATGGCACGTGTTCTCCACCCCCACAGCTTTTACTCTCACCATCTACTTTCATATGGAACCCGAGCAAGTGGCAGGGGAAATACTCCAGAGAGGAAATATCTGTCAAAAGCTCTAACTCATACAAAATGGAAACAGGCATAACCTAAATAATCGATACCACATTACTCCACATGTGGACATCTGTTATTGTAACCTTAACTGATCTCCTACTGAACAGCCTTGAGCCAACCACACCCAGGGATAATTTCGCACTGAGCAAAGCTGTTTTCATTGCTGATGTCATTTTTCAAACTGCCCTTTTTGTAATAATGCAGGCTCTCGTTGTTTAGGAGGCTAGTTCTGCTCACATCTTTCGGCAGCACTCAGCCAGACTGACCTTAAAATGACAGAATAGTCTTTTTTCTATTGTGTACAAAGGCTTTCAGGAGCTTCGATATTTTCTGCTGCATCTTTGACATGATAAAAGATTTTTGCAGTTGAATTAAACCTTACATTTTGTTTCCTTGGCCAGTGAATCTATATTTAATAGACTGGTGGATGCTGTAACCCATTAATGAAATATAATAAGTTATTGGCAACTATTTTCAAAAGCATACCAGACTGACCAAATAAAACTGTGAAATCTAATCTACACAGTAATTCATCAGTATTATTTATTATTACATTTTTAATAACATAGTACAGCAATGTAGTATAAAACTCACTGGGGACAATGTTCTGCAACTGTTTTTACTTAATTTCCTAATAATATGCACTTTTACTGTAAAATTTCAGTAAAATACTGGCAGCTGTGGTCACCAGTATTTTGCTGTATTTTTAGTGTTTTAATAGTTATTTACTCAAATAGTTCATTCTTGTAGGGAATGTTCCCTGCAGGTTCCCTGAGGGTTCCTGTTTGCCAGAATGTGTCTTTAGAAATTATGATCAAGAATTGAGATTGACCAAATCTGTTTAACAATTAAAAATGCATAATTCACTAAAACACCTAAAACAATTAAGGATAAAGGATGAAGCAAGTTAAATTTTCATGAATCCAGGGCATTTATTCAAAGGCAGCAATGTATGGCAAACTTAAGTCAACTGAATATATTTTAGAAATGAAGGAAAACTAATGAATTAGTGTAAAGTCAGAAATAATATAGTAAGTTTTTATAGTAGAGGTCTGTTAATGCTCATTTTTGTTTTTGCGCCAAAAAGCATTAGCTTTTACATATTTAAGTTAGAATTTGGCAGAATCCTTCCAGTTCGAACAGTTTATAACAGTGTAACTAACATTTAAATATTTTTTTGCAGAATAATTTCTCAGGTGACTATGTGAGCTCGTAGTACAGAGAATTATCACCTCAATCTGCTGCTCCACTCAATTTTTAGACCTTAATGTCTGATTTTGACCCAATTTTGTTTCGTGCCCGCAATTCCAGATGCTAGGAAATGCATTTCTTTACAGATGGAACTTCACCGCAGCTATTACAGAAACGTCCATTTTGAGTTTTTCACATTCAGGTTAGTATGTCCAGGTGTGTCGCCAGTTTTATATGCTGACACTACATACGTTACACAGCTAGCACGTGTTAAACGAACCAAACAATTTTATTTTTAGTTTTACATTTACACAATTTGACTCTCAACTTAGTCTGGCAGCTGAACAGCCAGTCAGCCTGTTGGTTTTTCCAGCTTCTGGGCGTAGTCTCTCCGAAATCCACTGCAAAATTTCAGAATACAGAGAAAAGAGGAGTTTCACAAACACATCGCAGATCCCAGAGGATCTCAGAGGATCCCAGAGCATGGAGTTCTGGCTGACATGTATTTGTAGACAGAGTAATTAGGAAATGAGGCGTCAAGGAAACTTTCAGCTCATTGTTAAGATGTCTAACTTTACTGTTTTCATTCTCTGTCTCAGCAATTAAGGCCTCATTTTCAGCTTTAGAGCTTCCCCATAGAAACGGCTCTAAAACCCTTCAGCAACTATTTGAGACATAGAGATTAGCTGGTAATTACACACAGACAGTTCCCTCAGAAAGCAAAAACTGAGCCCAAAAAAGAGAAATTTGGACTTACAGTCGCCCAGTGGACACAAACACAACCCACATGACTGATAATGTTGCTCTATGAATTGAATATTTATAAATAAGCCTGGAAAAAGAATGTGAATACTATTTTCCAGCACTGCTTGCTATAATGAAAACATTTTCTGAAAGTCCTTTTTCACTTCACAAACAGCGCCAGCTCGGACAAAATGTTTATTTACATTTCAGCAGTCTTTAGCATCATGTGAAAGTAGTTAGGGCAGAAGCAGTGGCTCTTGAATTAAAGAGAAACAGAGGTGTTCTGCGATGTCGGCCCAGTAAACTGCACCTCGGCCGCTCCAGTGGATGCCCCGTCAGCACGCCACCAGCCAGAAACCACCAGAGCTGCAGCTCGCTCAGCACAATCTCCGTGTTTATTATGTTTTTACACCACAGCTTAACTACTCCGCTTCATGCCATCAATGATCCCACCAACCCTGCCCGACAAGTTACAAACACACTGTGCTACTGCTCCTCATCAGCCACTGATGACCACCATGTTGATCTGAGTGACCAAACGCAGACTTACTGCTGTTTAATAGTCTCCTCACGAGGCTTTAATGGTGGTCATCTTTTGTCCCAGTAGCCTCGTTGTCAGTCGTGTTATTGTCTGTTGAACTTCTCCGCTCCTTGTGGTGTGAATAAGGGTCAAATCACAGGCGCATCGGGGACCTCCGCGGCCCACTTAGGAGATGGTTACCGTGGCTACAGGCCCGGGGCACCATGTGCATCCATTATGGAAGCCATGTGCAGTGAGACAGGAGTAGTGCGGGGGTTAGAGCCTGGAGGGAACAGCTGTCCCATGAGCCAGAGCTCGCACATCTGGAAGCGTTAGCTGCACTGTGACCATGTGGGGAGGGATGGATGAAACCCGGAGCCATCCCTGTCCATCACCACAAGACACTCAACAGTCGCATGGTGGCATTTTCAGGCTAAAAGAAACACGGTTAATGTTTCAATCCCTAATATTGGAATTTTATGTGAGTTTTGGCTTTTCCGTCATGCAAATTTGAACTAATTTTAACACCATTCAGTAGATTAATATACTGATCATCATATTTTCATGAGTTTTAACGGAGGATAAAAAGAGTGTAAAACACATAAAATGTGATTTGTTGATGTGAAAATCAACCAGAGTGCTTGAGTTGATGTACTTTACTGTCCACAGCTTTGAGGAGTGTCTTGGCGGCTGTGTGTGATGGCTGACAGAGATGCAGCTGGGCACACACGCCCCACAGGGTTTTGTTTTTGAGGGTGAATCGAGGCGGAGCAGCCTGGTGGTCTGGATGGGGAGAGTGAGCAGGTGGGATACTGATTAGAAAGCCAACACTGAGTCCAGGTAGTGACCCCTAAAAATACAACCAAACCCAAAGTGTCCTCCAGCTGGGGCTCACCGGCTAAACCTCCAGAGGGCGGCTCACTGGGGAGGGCGAATTAGCCAGCGAGTGATGTGGCAGTGACAGCACACAAATAGGAACAGCTGCAGAGGAGGCTCGACATGGATTTCTGTTTGCTCCTCTACACTCTCTTCAGCGTGTTCCATCTCATCCGAATTCAAAAACTACTCCAGAAAAAGGGTGGGGTGGTGGAGGAGGGCCGAGGGGCTGGAGACGGGGCGGCCCCGTCTGTCTGAGGGCCCCATTGTGACAAAGCAGCTTCCTGTCTGGAGAAACAGCAGCATTTTGTTAGAATATTGATTGCTTTAGTGTCCTAATTGAGGCCGGATTGCAGAGCTGAATGGCTGATTGGAGGGGGGAGGGAGAGCTTAGCAGCAAACTCCCTTTAGGCTCCAGTTATTCTTAGCTGCACAGCTCCTAATGCCCCCTCCTCCTCCTCCTCCTGCACACCACTACATGAACTAAACCAGGGTCAAGGAGGTACCCCTGGCTACGCGATGCCAACCATTAAAAATAAATCTCCTAAGTCCATTTTCAGAGCAATAACTAGTCACTCAAAAATATCCTCACACACACAAGCGACCATTCGTTTAAACCCTTCCCCCATGCCTGTCAGACTATGGATTTCTCCAAAAACAAACGTCCCGTGCTTCAGTTTGACGGCATCTCTTCCACTCAGACTGCTTCTGTGCACTTGCAAAATTTCTGCTTTTGGACTTGTGCTCTCAGATCACTATGAAACAACCTAGTGAAATGTTCCAAACCAGCACAGCGCTAGACATCAACCAATGAAATCCTCGATGCCTCCATGCAGACGCACTTGCTTTAATTCATATAGCATCCTTTAATAGGGTTGTTTCATGAAGATCTGAGAACACAAGTTCCACAAAAATGTCTTGTTTTGTCCTCAACAAAGATAAAGATATTTAGTTCACACTCAAAGGCGAGTGAAGAAACCAGAAAATGTTTGCATTTAAGAAGCTGCAATCAAAGAATTTACTCTTTTGTTCTTTGAGTAGAATTACTCAAAGACAATCGCTTAACAAAATAGCTGGTGATTAATTTGACAGTTGACAAGTAATTGATTGATCTCTTTTAGACAAAAAATCATCCAGAGACTGCAATATAAAGCTGCTAAAATCTGCTCCTGGCAGTTATTTCAGTAATTAAAATCAATTGTTTTCAGCAAAAAAAGTAGGATCTGGTTTGTAGAACAATTCAAACCCTACCAATAATCCACCATTATCATTGTAAACTGCTGTGTGATAATAGAAAGCTTGACAGTAACAAAGGTTGTAGGGGTGAGCAAACAATCCACTCCCCAGACTGTCAACAGCCAGTGTTGCAACTGCTGACCTGGACCTCCAAAGAAACCTTTGCACTCACCCAGCTGGCGTCGCATTTACTTCATTATCCTGATAATTTAAGAATTACGCTGCCCCGTAATCTGCAGTAACCTAATCCTAATGCATTTAAGGTGCAGAGGGAGTTCAAATGTCTCCAGTAAAACCCTCCTCAACATGTGTTCAAAGCCTTGACTATTGTTTCATAAGCCCAGGCTTTTATTTCCACTTGAAAGCTTAGATGTGTCCCTCATACTTAAACTGGGCTGCTTTCTGTTCTTAGAGCTTGAGCGCTCCGTAAACACCGCTCACATTTCTGCACCAGACTTCAGCGAGCATTAAACCTCAAACCCTCGTCTTCAGCAACACACATCTGCACTAATGGCCTCACAGAAGTGACATGTCTGCTGCGGCAATAATTACTCATTTATGCTTCGATTACAACACGTTGGCGGGCTGAGCATTAAGCCAACGCCGAATGCAGAGATTTAGCTGCATATACTGGATATGTGGCATCCATCATCACAGGGTTAGCATGTGTGTCTCATGTCAGGTCATATATTCAGGCCCGATCAACTCATCTACAAGTGGAGGTTAGTCTTCACCGCCCGCCCTCTGGTTCTCTGCTGTGCCAAATACTTGTGTGTAGCTAGACAGCTGAGTGGCAACCATTCACCAAACCCTGTTTCTACAGGAACATTCATCCGCCCTCGTAGACGGCGACCCTCCCAGCCCACCCACTCATTCACTGGGTTCAATACAGAGACCACCAAACTGTTTCCTCACAGGGGCCTCGGGTGTCTGATCTCCGTACAGAAACTGTCTGGTGCTGAGTTCAGATGAGGGCAGGACCTCGAGGGAGCAAATAATCAATAAGTCAGGCTGCAGAAATTTCATCACAAATGATCTTGATGACCAAATACTAAGTTAAAGCCATTTATTGAGAATCAATGTCAAGCATTTCTGTTAAGATGAAGACCACCAGAAATTATTCAGATCTAAGAGGTGGGAGCCAGATTTTCATGCTGCAGTTTGTCATTGTCAGCAACCATAGATTAACAGCAGTTACAGAACAGCATTTCTATCATCCTTCAATCAAACAAAATCAGCCGTACATCACTTGCTCGATGACTACACCAGTGTGTTCCCTATGAAAGTCAAAACCTCACTCTCCTGGAGGCTCTCAGTGAAGTGAAATGACAGTGACTGTCCCAACTACCACCTGACTGAACTCATCCTTGTGGAAATGCCACTCTAAAAAACACTGGGTCTATTTCAGCAGCAGTGCATGTGTATCCATGCTCTCATAAATCACTGACAGGGACTCAGGGCAGGACAGCTCCATCTGAATGAACAGTACAAACATTTACATGAGGCTCAGATATTCTACGTCTACTGCTGGGCACAAAACGGAATAACCCAGTAGCGTATAATTTACTTTAATAGGCTAATTGTTGTTGCATGCAATGAGGAGCCTCTGAAATGCAAATTACATTAGAGAGTCTCAAAATAGATATGTGTGCATGCTTCATATTTTTAGCATTTTCTTCACTTGTGCATCTCAGTTTTGAGCAGCAAACCTTTCCCATTTCCACAATGTGATTTGGTATTACAAAGCTATTTTTTTCAGTGCAGATCAGGGTAGATCACTATGGTAACACATACTGCTCTGGATCAGGTTAAGCTAATTTCTACAGCAACCTGACCAGAGCTGAAGCATTTGGTTTGCTATGAGGTGACAAGTAATAAAGTAATAAACAGAGGAAAAGCAAGAACAGATGAGTTACTTTTCTTGGTTTCCTTCATGTTTCTTCTCACTTTTTCAAGTGTAGTAAACCTGAGAGGTTGAAAAAAACTGTGAATATGTTGAAAGTGCTAAACATATTGTTGAATAGATAACATACTCTACTATTATGTCTAAGGTCAGCATCCAGTGGGTTTTATAGATTAAACCTTTATTGATCCCACAGCGGGGAAATTTCGTATAGTTAACATTGTCTGTAATTAGTTTGTTAGAACTGTTAAAATAATGATAGGATATCACCCCTTGACCAGTACTTCGCATATACTTTTAATATTTGGATGTTACTCCTTAAAAACTTCTCAGCCCCAAGTTGGTTCTGGGCGTTTTCTGCTCCTGTCACATTTTACTTATTGTCTGCTCATTTTTCAGTGCATCTCTATGGAGACAGCACAGCTGTGGCTAGGAGCAGAGATAAATAAAAAATATCTTTTGCTCAGTATGAAACAGTGCTATAATGCCATAAATCATAAAAAAGATAGAAATACTTGTCCAGTTCATTCTAAAAGTCACTCAATTTTTGTCACATGATTGTTAGTCACACCTGAGTCAATAATGGCTTCATTGTTGCATACAAAAGTGCTGGAATTTTTATTTTTGACAGAATCTGGTTATTGCAAACAATTTATTTTGGCAATTTTTTAAAATGACAGATGTAAAATAAAGTGATTTTGATGAAATTTCATGATTTTAAGCTTAGATTTGGATAAGTTTCCCAACAGAACAACATCATAAATGAGGGATAAATCCAATTATTATTACTGTTTTGGTGCTGTTTTGGCATTTTTTTAAAGACAACATGTCTTTTTGGATTCAGACAGTGTGCAGGTGTCACAGGTTCTGGTGAGGACATTAAAAACCATGGCTTTCCCATCAGAGCTGCACAGGGATCACCTGACTTAACATGGGCAGCTGTGAACAAGTTTCTGGGTGATGGTGGATCTGGGATCACGGAGGCTCAGTGAAGCCCAAAGCGGCTCTGTGACACGACCCCAGAACCTCTCCAGAACCTCCCTCCTGCACTGCTGTGACTGAATCCACCAGAGCCTAAACTGGGATAAGATGTCAGAAACTTTCAATATCTGCATGTGAAGCTCAGCTGAGTTTACGTTAAGGCCCCTTCATCAGAACATCAGTTCATGCTGCTGCGAGACGTCTGGAGGAGGTGAAATTGGAGGTGAGGAGATAAGGGGGAGCCCGAGTCTGGCTGACGATACATATTCCTCTCTCCTGACTGCTCCAAAATCAACACCCCTGATGTTTTTTTCTAACTGAAGAGGATATCTAGTCTGGCGGCAGGTTGAGCGCTCCACCTCAGATGACCAGTCTGCCTGCTGTGGCTGAACTTTTGCCTGTCTGCTCCTCCACCACCACCTCCTCCTCCTCCTCCTCCTCCACCACCACCTCCTCCTCCTCCTCCTCTTCCTCGGTTGCTGCCACAGCCCTGCCAACTCTTCCTCCAACATGCCAGTGTTTTGGCTGTCTGGTGTTTCTCTGAATGCCACAGACCACAGCACATAAATTCTGAGGGAAAGAGCAGCCTGAGGCTTAAAGCATCTCCTCAGAAAACACATATAAAAACAAGCATATCATGTAAAAAAGCAAAGACTTATCCTCTGAAGCTGAAAAGCAATGACTTTCAGAATGCCAGCACTAATACCAAAAGGACTGATTGATTAATGCCAGTGTTTAATATCTCCCTGTGCCAGAAATTACAATGTTTTTTTTAATCTGAAAATACACTTACATCTGCTCTTGACATTTTAACTGCACAGGAAAACCAAGAATAATTAAAAAGTTCACAGAAAAAGCCTGAATAAACTCTCATGCTGGTTTTACTGGATGATTTTATACAGTTGCGGTTAGAGACGACCATTAATCATATTAGAAGAGGTAGTTAGTGTCCCATATTTAATAAAAAAATATATTGGCAAACAATTAGAAACCAGAGTAAAAGTAACATTTTCATTATTTCTTCAAAGAAGCTGTCGACTAGTCCACAAGAGTAAGCGCTTGTTGGGCGTTGGCGTCTCAAATGACGATATAAAAATAGCACGACTCAACAATGTCTTTTTGACCACAAGTCACATCAGAAAACACTCTGAGAGTTGTGTAAACACAGTGATCCAAAACAATAAAACCCAGCCATCACCAAATACTGAACTAAATGATTGATTAGGCAAAAAAAAAATAGAAAAAGGAATCTTACTCACAACGTAGACACTACCGCTCACAGTATTCACCAAAAAAAAAAAGACATCAATGTCACATAATATCTCAAAAACAAGAAAAAGTAAAATGGAATTTGAATTTTTCAACATTTTATCCATTTTCCACAACCGGAAAAAACAACTTTGTGCAAGTTATTAGTGAATATTTGAAGGCTGAGGCCTCAGCTGAGTCTTTGTGGATGTTCACTACTCAGTAACACAGTTTTGGATTGGACAAGAGAGTCAACATGCTGGCAGTGATTTCGTACACCACAGATAGGTCTGCACAGTTGATGTCAGATAAATAAGTTCCATAATTCTTTTCAAAATGTTCGAAGTAACACACAGAGTCCTCGATAGATTCTAAGAACAGGTTACAGCTTGTTGCAAAGGCTCAACAGTGTCCTGCAGGGTAGTATCTAAAATCCGTCACTATGCCCATCCATTATACTGATATTAACATCAAGTGAGTGTTTTTGCGATTGTCTACAACTGATAAGAACCCAGAGGAAGAGAAAGACATAGAGAGGTTGAGTTTGCCCTCTCTCCATTAAACTCCATGTGAGTTTAACAGCAAAGCATGACAGTCATCCATTTGTCAGAGTGGTTGCTCTCACCACATTAGCTCCACTGTCCATTTCTCCAATTGACAAAGGGAACTTGTTTTTTTTCTGAGTTACTTACACTCTTCCAACGTGCAAGCTCCTCATGACGGCTGTAATATGAAGCAGGTTTGACATATCCAGACTTTCTTTGCTTAACTCGCTCGACAAAACCAAAAACCCCAGTCAGAGATGATGGGTATCATAACAGTAGTTCTCTACTTTCTTCAGGTTTTCTTCACCAGGTTCTGGGTGTGCTTACTCTTCTTCTACACAAAATGGACCAGTTGTGCGCAGTCTTTTTCATTCAAACGGAACAGGTTGTTATAATAGAGAGCTAAGAGGAACTAAAACATTTATTGCGATAAAAAAAATGCTGTTACTGGAAGTTACCCTTAAGAGTAATGCTGGTAGAAAACCATTAATCGTTTGATTAAACCCATTCGTGAGCGCTCAATGCAGTTTCTAACATGCCAGCTGCACATTAGAGCTGTTAAATTTCAAATTTCATTCATTTAAACAGAATGTTGAAGAAGTCCATTTAGGTCTGACACTGTTGCAAAATGAAGGATACGTGGAAATTATTAGTGAATGAATAGTTTCTATGATATGTGCCAGTTTTCTAACCTGTGTTCTAATAGCAGGAGCAAATCAAGACTAAGCTTCAAAACTGAATGCATGTGGGGACCATGGTAACACGACTCATACAGCTTGTACTACTGTAACTGCTCGGCTTCATCCAGTGATATTACTAGCATACAGCTCAACAGGTTTGCAGAAGTAACATATTCCCTGAGCTGAGAATCTACATCACGCAAAGAGAAGCATCAGAAAAGAATTGGTATAAGCGTAGCATTAGTTAGAGCCGATTAAAATCCCAAACTCTGAACAGAACCTCCTCTGGAGCAGGTTAGCTCTGCAGCATCAGTTGGTGATCCAGTGGGTTAAAAGAGAGACACCTTTGTGACATTGAAAACCTTGACTTTAGGCTCAGCATACCTCACTAACTCATAAATCTTGCTCATGTAGTTCGCTCCACAGCTGTCATGCTTACTCTGTTTGTAAGCACATGAGATGCTCTTGTTACAGAATGCCATCACACAACATCCCCATCCTCGCCCAGTTGAAGCACACATCTTTAAATTTGTAATACAGGCTTTCTGTTGTATCGCTAAGCTTATTTTCTCACAGTTTAGAAATCGCTGTGAAAAGCCTAAGAAGAAATTACACAACCTCAGTCCTCCTCGTGATGAGTAAACTGATCTCCATGTGTAAAATGAATGAACAGCACCTTTAAGGAAAGACTGCATGCAACAAGCAAACATCTCAAACTGAGCATCACAGATTTACATTTTTATGCTGTCCCTGCTGTTGCAAATCGTTCTCCTGCATCACCCTCTGTTAGTGTCCTGCTGGACCTTGAACAACATGTGTGCATATTTTCAGATTCTCCCTTGGCGAGAGACATTAGTTCTGGTGCTGTCCGTCGGCCAGCAGTTCACAGGCAGTAAAGCAGCCAGGCAAACAGGCCGGCAGTCCCAGAGCAGAGGATAGCATTCCCACTTAATCTGAGCAGATGAATCCCATCTTCTCAATGTGCACATGAAGAGAGCGACACACAGACATTCTTCAGCAGAAACATTCAAATCAAACAAGATTCCTGCAGCCAAGTTTATTCCTGCAAAACCTCCTGCCAAGGCTGTTCTCTGATATGTCCAAAGAGAAGAACGAAAATCAGATTCAGAACATTAACACAACTCGTTTCAAAATGCAGAGAGAAAACCATAAAAAAATACATTGACATTTTGAGAAATATTCTCTGTAGCTTCCCTGCAAGATTTGGACAAGGACATTGATAATCACTTCCACATATGTCCATTCAATATAAGTCAACATCCAACAGCGGGTTAGCTTAGCTTAGCTTAGCATTAAGACCGGAATAAAGGGAAATAGCTAACATGGTTCTGCCTGGAGTAATTAACCAACCTACCAGTAGCTCTAAAGCACAGTAATAAACACCTCATGTCTCCTGTGCCTAATTTATTTAGATAGCAAAGTGTGCAAACACCATAGCAGTAGCTACAAATACAGGCAGGTCAAAGTTGGCAGGCAGAGATTATTGTAGTGGTTTAGCTAGCAACAGGCCACCATGACACAGTTTCTATGGGCAGTTAAAGCTGTAAGCCAGAGCTCACTAATTAAAATGAAGTGGAATCTACTAGGACAGCATTTCAACCACTAATTGAGTACTGTAACCAAATCACCCCTGTGAGTCTAATGGCAATTCAGTGATTATTGATTCATAGTGCTGCTGGCTATTGGTCAAGAAAATTGTTAAAATTTAATGTACCATGCAAGTCTTTGGACTGCGGGAGGAAGTTACTTTGACCTTGTAAACTTATCTTGTTAGCATGCTAACATTTGCTTTTTAGCACAAAACACAGCAGAGGCTTTAATCTCACATGGTCATAAATGAAAGTATCAGACAAATTAAAATCTCAAGACATGTGACCCTCATAGAAGTCAACAAGAAAAGCCAGTGGATCACCAATACCAACAATATTCATAATCTGGAGACCATGAATGTCTGTTCAAACTTTCATGGCAACCAGTCCAACAGATATTGAGATATTTCAGGTTACAGCTGATAAACATTGCCAGGCTGATAGCAAGGCTACATAAACTAATAGATGGCACATTCACTACTGCCCCTTATTGGTAGTGAGAGACTAATGTACTAGCAACTCATTCACACATACAGTAGACACCGGCTGCCAAATCCTGACTCCTGACCCTGCAGTGACCCCCGAGCAGCTGCCCTCAGCCGCCGTCTGATCGCAGTCCAAGCTGAAGCAGCACAAGAAGAGGGTCCGTCTGCCGAGAGAAAAAACACTTCATATCTCCCCCTCCGTCCTCCTACTTCACAGCCACAGACAAGACAGACCAGCAACAACAGCTGAGGAAGGCTTTCCCGCTTCTTTTTAAAATCTGCCCCGCTCAAATTCAAAACCCGAACACTACCAGGACAACATGCAGACTCTTCCCTAACAGAGACATCCACATAATTAGTGGACTAAAGCAAACAAACATCTTTATACAAGTTAAAGACAGTGAGGAGACTAATCAGCAGATGATTAAAGGCCCTTTCATGCACAAAATATGCAAATGTGTCGTCTATAGCTGCTTTCTTCTCATTAAACTCATCCTCTGAGATTTTTTTTAATGTCTAAAATAAGGGAAATAACATTGATTCCATTTATAATTTATCTGGCTCTGGGATTTGTGCCGCCGAGAAGTGGCGAAACATCTGGATTATTTTAATTTTAGCTCCATCTCAGACAGATTAATTTATGGGTACATGACCCGAGTGAAGCCAGACTTATTAGCTGAGCATTAGAGCTGCTTGCGTCAAAAATATGAACGGATGTGTGAAAGCACAGGCCTGAACGTAATGTGGCAGAAAGTCTCTTTCCTGCTGCATCTGAGTTGGATCTGTGAGGGTTTTCTTTCCTGTGTCAGCCTTTCCACTAATATTTCAAAGCTTTAACTACAGGTCAGCTTTGGAACAGACGTCTCCTGCACAATATCTCCTTTCATTCTGCAGTCAGACAGCTGGAGAGATTTCAACACTGAAGACGCAAAGTGTCTAAAAGCCGCATTACAACCTATTTTTCCTGAGAAAACTGCATCTTCATCATACTTTTTCTACCGATCTAATCTGTTTAAATAACTCAATAGCAGGGAATTGATTTTTGCTGCATCCTGGGAACCAGTATGTTTACTGTTATCATGCTACTGAACAGGTTTTACCTTCACACATATTTCCAAATACATGAGCTAGCAGGAGCCTACTAACCATAACCCATTCACTTTATTGATTCAGTGTTGTGGAGACTAGTATGGTTAACTAGTTCCTAGAAATACAGCAAAAAATATCTTGATTGAATAGTGATATGAAAGCATTAGTTGATTGATTCTTGAGACAGATAATTAAGTGGCAACTAATCTAAAAAAAAATATTAATCAATCGTCAGTTCAAATGTGTGGATTTATTGCTTTTCTTTATTGCCCAAAATTTTCCATTTAAAAAGAGACCAATTGAGAAAATAATGTGCACATTAAACAACAATGAAACGGAATCTCAAACAGCAGTGGACAATTATTGTTTAGGATCCTTGAACTTAGGTAAATAATTCTGGATAAAGGTATTGCGATGCATGTTTTATGCATTTTTTGTCATTGTAGTGAAAACTTTAAGCAAATTAACCAAGATGATAAAAAGAGGTGTAAAATATTTTGAAGTGACTGGTTGTGAACTACCAGCAGTTCCATGTTGGCAAGCAGAGAGCATTGTGGGAGTTTAGCTGGGTAAAGGGCCACCATGAGAAAGTCTTCTGTGACACTTAATGCCTACCGGCCAGGGCTTTCAATTTGGGTCAACTTCCAATTTTACGACGACCTGAAGTCAGCTTGTCACAGCTTACTTTACAGTGTCATCTGATCCATTACAGGCAGCACAGTTCACAAATACAGGCGTGTAGGCTTCCAGACGCCGGCCAATCAGAAAAGAGTGGGCTTTTAGGGAGGGGTGCCTTACAGAGGTAGGAGGTCTGTGTGAATGGTCAATATATGATGAATAGGATTTTTTTTTTAAAACATGAATCATGCAAATCTACTCTAGTGGAGCCCCAGATTGAAACAAGAAAAGCACTCAGAGAGCGCAGTACTCCGCCAAGACTGCTCAGTTGTAACATTTCCGATGGCTGAAATCTTGAAAACATTCGTAGCAGACATCATGGCAACACAGAATGTGGCCATTTAATATAGATGTACCCACAAACAAAATGACCTTGCGCTGAGCACAGGCATGTGTTATGCATGTGTACATTATGTACGGATACCGAATTGCGTGACCTAAATATATAGCGGGCGGCAGGAATTGATGGACTCGGAAACACCCCCACAATTTAATTAATTGTTCCTTGTATCATTTCCAACGGATAAGTCACGATAAGTCCGCAGCAGTTGAGTTTTGAGTGATGTTGTGCACGGACAGACAGATAGATTCACATACGTATGTAAAATAACATTAAAATCTGTAACTGTTGGAAATCACAAAATTTCCATTTTTTAAATAAGAGTGAAATTTTTGATGTAAAACACTGTCGAAATTCATTTATCGGTTTTTGAGTCATGTTGCTAACAGACAAACGGACAGACAGACAAACACACAAACCAACGGCGATCGTCACATAACTCCGCCGAGGCTCTGTCTCCTTGGGGGAGTAAATATAGAGCTGAAAATTAGCAATTAACAGATTGCCTTTAGTGTTGTTTGTTCCTTCAGTGTTTTCAACAAACCATTCAAGTTCCAAAAAGCCTCTGGAGCTTTGTGGTTGGAGCTGTATTAGCTGCTAATAGATCACCAGTCTGTACTGAACACTACAACCACAGCAGAGGAGATCATAGAGATCAGCTAGCAATAACTGATGATGCTTAGTCCAGACAAAGAGCTCAATCTGCTGCATATAATAGGATGATAAACTCAGAGAGGAAGAAAGGATGAGGTCCAGTCCAGTATTTACAGTGACTCTGGAAGCAGCCATGAGTCCTGAACTTCCTGTTAACACCGCCGATCTTGGAAAACAGGGACAATGAACAGGAACGTGGCCAGCGGGTCCTGAGTGACCTTGACTTGTTGTTGGTCAGTGGTGAAGTCATTCTGCAGATCTCATAAACAATAAACTCCCACTTTGATATCAACCCAACACAACAATCCTGCTCTCACAGCTTTAATGGATAAAACATCAGCAGGAACACACACCACCACCACAGATCGGTTCAAGGGAAGAGCAGAGTGGTGTGATGCAACAGTCTGTAACTACACGTGGCCAAAAATGACACTGAAATCACTGTTTCTTTAACACACCGCAATGACTTTCTTCCTTTCTTGAGCAACAGTCAGGTGATACTGAGATACAAATAACTAAAACAGACCAAGAACCAGCAGTGATGACAGAAGCAATTAGTTGACTCCTCAAATATGAGGAGTTTGTTGCACGTTTCACATGCTGGCTGGTGAAGCCAGAAGCCTAAAGTCTGAAGGTAAGTTGTCATAAGTATGACACATTTTATGGGTCAAATAATTAACAAAAACAGACAAAATATTTCATAGTAATGCTGTCTAATGCTGCAGGTATTCAGTAAACTCTGCGGACAGACTCCTACATACAGCTGGAGGCCATAAACTAACCCTCATCCCCTGTTAACATTTGGTCAAAACCTGGTTAACAATTATTTCTGAAAAAAAAATTTTTCATCAGCCAACACATTCAGATGCCATCAGATCACTGGAAAAGACTGTGTGTCTGACAGGGGTTTAGGCCTGGACAGAACTGGTGGAGCCACTTAGCTGCTAGCAAAGCTCATACAAACAATGCTGATTTTAGCCCCTGATGTAGGTCTTTCAACAGTTCTCTGGACAGAGGCCAGATCTTTTCTTGTTTTCAGTTTGAACTGTGGAATAATCAAGACTGAGAGGGCCGCAGGTTAAGAAGTGGTACCACTGCGTGATTATAAAATTAGCTCGCAACAGGGAGAAGTGGCTGCAATTAGGCTTTTTAACAAACCGGCTGGGTGAAGCTACCATACATAATGCATTGCCAGCTCAACGCATCCCCCATCAGCTATGGAGTGAGGAGGTCGTGCAATTAGGCCACCACAGCCCAAGTGGAAACCGCAATAAAGACAGTCAAATAGGGGAAACGTGACATAGATTAACCTTTTCAGCACACCACCACTATGTTGTGTTTACACCACTCCTGTGTTAAGAGCTGGCCTCTGCACAAGTTTGGTCTGTGAATGCTTCCTGAGCTCCATCACAGGGGAAACAGGTTTGAAGGGTGAGTCTCAGATCGTGTGTTTATTATTACATAGAGGATGTGTGCGACGTCACAACAGCATTGTAAGGGTAGGTGGGGAGGGAGGGGATGCTGTTGATCAGCAGGCTGACAGGCCAAAGACAGGTCAGGATATGAGAGGTCTCGGCCGGCGGCGCAGGTTTATATTAACTCAGGGTGGTCCGTGATGACTGCAACACACAAAAATGTCAATGAAGACGAGGGAGAAGAAAGAACGAGCACACACACAGAGGATCCTGAAGAGGCCTGGGCTGTGAGAACCGGCCTGGGCTGTGAGAACCGGCCTGGACAATGTTCCATTGAAGGGAGGAAGACAATAAAGCCTACAGTCGTGGAGCTTCTCGCAGCCCTTTTCTGGGCAGCACACCAGCCTGCCTGAGTAAAAACCAGCACAGAATAGCTCAGAGTGAGCCAATCCTGCAGTGTAACACCCTGACATTTTGGTGAAATAGCTAAATTCCCCCTAGTGAAAATCCCTACACAGCCGTGATGTGTCCGGCGGTGTTGGGGCTGAGCTGGGAGTCTTCCCGGCATTTTTGTGGGCTAAACATGCAGCTTGGCTTGCACTAGAAAGACATACCAGACGTGTGAAGCATTCAGCTCCTTCCTGTCTAGAAGCTTGGGAGATGGTGCTCGCAGAAACAACAGTTCTAACGACAGCCACATGAATTATGCTCACAACCCTTTCATTCTCAGCAAACTACAACTGGAAAGTCTGTTTTCGATTTTTAATCCAATTTTTTTTTAAAAACACTCCAAACTAAACTTCATTTCGCAGCAGATTCATGGTGTATCATGTGGAGCTGAGTTCAACACTGTCCCATCATGTGACTGTCAGTGTCAGTCCAGCTGACTGACAGTCTCTCTTCCTTCTGGGTTTCCCCCAGGTGTTTCCTCTGGTCTGAAGTCAGCAGCATGACGCTGACGTCACTGTCCGGCCCTCCTCCGTGACCCCCGACCCCTCCAACATCAGCCAAAGGGCCTGAATGTTGATGTGACTGCTGTGTCAACCAGCAGGGACATAACCGGGCCCTGACACTGCCAGCAAGGAAGAATAACAAGAGGACAAAGGCTTGGGAGGGTATAGGGAAACAAAAATCCCACACATCCACTGTAAAAAAAAAAAAAAAAAAAAACAACAAAAAAACCACCTATGTTTTTCCACACTTTTTGAATTTCATCTTTTTAAAACTATTCAAGTTGTTTTACCATTTTACCATCAAAATTGAACATAATGTCCACAGCAAAAATGTGTATTTTTACAACTTTACTCATTTGTTTATGTCAGACTGTAATAATTATAATTTTTACTATGTTTTAATCAGAAAAAAATATAATTTTACAGTTACTTGCATTATTGCACAGAAAAATAATGGATATCAAGCTTGAAAAAAGATTTTTCTTGTTTTTACAAATTCCAGGTAATATAGTTATACCAAAGAAATCAAGTATTCATTTACATGTTAAATGCAAAAATTGTACATAATTTCCACATCAAAAATCTGTATTCTTACTGACCTTCACAAGTTCTCTATAATTACACAATTTTACTCTATTTAAATCAACTAAAAATATTATTTTAACAACATTTTCCTGTTTTTTACGGTTTACAATGTATTTTTTCGAGTTCCTCTGTTGCCAGATTTTCACAGGTTTCTTTTATACATCTGTTTTTACAGTGTAGAATATGTTATGTTTTCTTTATTGCTCAAGATTTGTATATGCAGATAATTGAAAATGACAATATTTGCTAATATTCCTGTAAGAGTGTACAAGACAACTGATGTGCAAAAGACAATGACATGAAGTGCAGCGTTTGATAGCTGCCTGTACTCAGTTAACAATGCAGAAAAATGGCAAAGAAAAACAACCCTCCAGAGAGTCACAGTCCCAGACTTAGACAGAAGAAAGAAAGGAGGAGAATTGCACATTTTTCTGTGAAAAATGAAGTTGAGTCACGGTTCGTTGGCCTCTTCACCAAACCACACTCTCTCAGAGAGCCGCAACAAACATCAAGTGAGAAAACAATGAAGAATGAGTTAAGTGGAATGCAAAATATAGACTGAGCTGTCAGTCGTAAAAATGCACACAAGGTCAATGAAATAATGACACAATGGATGGTTCAGTGACGGTAAGATGATAAACTCTGCAACACAGTGACGGTTCGTATGTTGTTGATGTTGAAATGATGAAAATCAGAAAACACTGCAGCTTTAGATTTCGCCTTATAATCATATTCATACATTTTCTTGAGTTCCAAATGTAATCAACTGATAGTTGTGTGTACATTAATGAGGACGGGGCAAAAGCAAACTGTTAACAGCTCTTCCAGTGTGGCTTTATACAGGTTAAACAGGTTATACGGTTTCCAACATCATCATTCCTGTATGCATCACCCAAGGCATGATGGGAACAGTTACGGATTGATGGAGAAATTTAGTAGCCCCAGCTTCTCATTTGTGAGGATTTGGTCTGAGTTTCGTTGTCTTGCATGAATGTAGACTATTTACTGGACAAAACAAGCTCCATGAAGACAGCAACTTTGTCTTTAGTGAAACTGAACTAAGCATTTTTCTGCCATAGCCCTGAGAGGTCACTGTGCTGCAAATTAAGAAATACAAAACACAAGCAAAGGAAATATTTTCACCAATTTATCATTAGCTGGGCAACATTTCTGAAAATCCTGCAAAGTGAGAAAATGCAATCAAATACAGAACGGTGACACAAATAGAGAAAACATGAACACAAATGACTAGGGCTGCCACAAACGACGCGTCGACTAATCGCCTGAGCACGATACGTCATCAAAAGCGGACGTGAGCGCGCAATGCAACAGAAATCACCGTCCAAGTGGAGCGCGGAACACGCATGGACATCCGCGCTGTATCGTGCATATATAGCATATGCATATATTATATACGCACAATACAGTGTGGACATCCGCGTTTACGATACAGCGCGGACATCCGTGCCGCATCGTGCATATACTATATATGCACGATACAGCGCGGATGTCCATGCGTGTTCCGCGCTCCACTCGGATGGTGATTTCTGTTGCATTGCGCGCTCACTTCCGCTTTTGATGACGTATCGTGCTCAGGCGATTCGTCGACGCGTCGTTTGTGGCAGCCCTACAAATGACCTTCAAAATTTCTTTACAAGAGACATAAAAATGAGATGAACTCTCCTGGTAAGCACAAAGTAGTGCTGCAGATAATGATTTTTACTATTGATTCACTTGATGGTTACATTTTTCAGTTGATCAATTAATGGTATAGCCTAGTGTGACCTAAAAGCTGAGTGGTTAAACTGTATACCACATAGGCACAAATGCCTTTAAACAATGAGTTCACGGTTCAAATCTCGGCCAGCCCGACCTTGACGGCCTGTAGTTCATCCACATCTATCTAATAAAGCTTAAAATGCCAAAATATTTAAAAATAAATTTTATTTTGAAACAAAAACAACACCTATCACGTCTTCCAAAAGCACAGGATGATGAAATCAAACATCTTTTTTTTGTCAACTACAGCTCAAAGCCCAAAAATGTTAAATTTTGTATAAGCTAAAAGAAACAGGAACTTGGGATTTAACAGTGAAGTTTTCATTTTCTTTCTGTTTAATACTGTAGCGACTAGAGGAGGTGGGCAGTTCCATGTTGGCAAACAGAAAGCATTGCAAGGGTTTAGCTAGTGAAGGGGCACCATGACATAGTCTTCTGCCACGCTTAATGACCCCCGGCCAGGGCACATGTTAACTCGAGGCGGGATCAACTTGGATAGCGTTTTTTATATCCGAGTAGGATATGTAGCGGCCTGCAGCCTTTGTCATGAATCCATGGCTTAAAACAACAGTGTATTCCATTTGTATCATAACTTATTCAGTGTTTGATTGTTAATGATGCATTTCTAAAGCAAAAGATTCAAATTTACGACACGTGAGACAGCAGACGTAAACAAAGGACAGGGATTAGGTTTATGCAGATACTGATCAGTAAAAAAGCCTTGATTCTTTGAATTTTTGCATTTTAAACTATCTTACATGCAAAATAAATTATTAAAATAATCTACTGTCAATCAACTAATCAAATGATGATTGAGGTTCTACGCAAAAGCACCTAAATATCATTTCATTAGAAGTTGTCAGAACTCAAAAATATGAATTCAAATTGTTTTGCAATGTTTTTGTTGAGCCCAAACATTTGTTTTATAGATTCATCCTGAGCCACACCAAAATTTAATGGGTTCTTGATCTGGCCATGACCAGTGTTGCCAGCCTCTCTACCAAGTTTCATGACATTCAGATTGGCAGTTCTAAATCTTTAGCTAAATTTGCTATTAAACAAATGACATTGAAATACCTAACTTTGGTGGAAGAATGACATAAGCTAAAAATCCTCATTTTGTCAAAGGATGGAAACAAGAAACTACACTGTAAAGACACTATTCCATTAATTAAAAACAAGAATCAACATGTTTCTTCACTGACAGGAGGAGAAATCAGTCCTCTCCTTGTGTGCAGAGGTGGACTGTCGATTATTACCACTGGAAGTAGTTTAAGGGCGTTTAAGGGATCTCTGTTGTGACTCAGGGCTGGGTGTCATAATGGCGGAGTCAGCAACTTCCTCACACACATCGTGTCTCTGGGGTTTTGCCCTTTACTGCAACCTGCTTTTAATATTTGAGCAAACTGACGCACTTCCTGACTCATCCCTAGACCCGGTTCTGGCTCAGCCGCGACCAGAGGTCTACCCCCGCACACAGAGGAAGGCAGGGAGGACGGAAAAGGGAAAGAGAAGGGGAGAGTATGAGGCAGGGAGTGAGAGGGATGGAACAAATCAAAAACAGATGCTTGTACACGTGTGATTCAGCATTTTGAATCTGAGCTGAGTGCCGGGACGTACAGTCATTTCTTATTCCCCAGCTGTGCAGGAGAAATTCCCACTTCTATCAATAACCTTATCCCATTTTCTGACCCACCGGGTGATAAACACGTAGCACGGGCAGATGTTGACACACCTGGAAACTACCCAGCCACTTTCCTCCTAAGAGAGCAGCTGGGTCATCAGGGGAGATGTTGCAGAGACATGATATTCACCAGTGAAATCAGTTCAGTCATAACTTTCTTTCTATTTGTCCTGTCACACCCAGATTCCACTCCACGTAAAGCTAATTTTATGTATAAGGAGTGGAGTCATAAAATAAAGCCAAATGCAGGTTATCTGTAAGTCTGCTGACAAATGACGCACAGCCACAAGCAAAACAGCTAAGCCCTGAAGACAGTTCCTCACATGCTGCCTTCGACTGGAGGGCAAGCTTTTAAAAAACAGCAAATGTCTTCCAGCGGAGTCTAAAAACACAGCTGACAGATGGACTGTGAGACCGGAGCAATGCAGCTATTATGTGCTGAGGAAACTGGGTATTTTCCAATTAGGAATCTATTCTGAATGTAAAACGTGACACGAACACGCTGCAGCCCTAATGAGAAAACCTGACACAGATTAATCTGGGTCTAAAAACGCAAAACTTTTTTAATGTTTCCACTTCATGAACTCGTGAAGGGAAGCATTTCAACAATCTGGGCTTAACGATCCCAGTGGGGAGTTATATTTACATACTATAAACACATTTGATTTCTAACGTGGTCAGACAGAGCGACTTAAGAAATACCACAAAACGGCCTGCTGGTAAGCTTAGCTTTGCTGAGCATGAAGACGAGAGACAATCAGCCAGTTGGAGCTTCACGATGTGTCGAATGTCTGCTCTGAGGAGTTACTGCAACATGCCCACAAAGAGTTTTTGAAGTTAACCCTCTCAACTCTAAAACCCACCAGTGGGTTTAAAAAATTACACTATTTATTTTGATACGTAATTGCGAAAACAGGAAGAAGTTTCAACTTTCAGACAGTCCTTGAACTAATTTATGTATAACTTTTGGTTTATACTGGAAAATTAACCAGCGCTAAGATAAAAATTGTGATATTTTGTTAAAATCATTTACTTCTATGTGTTACTTTTTTTTCCCCCTCTAACCAGATTCTGCACAAAAACCAACAGTCACATGACAAAAATTCTGCAACCTTTTGACTGAACTGCAGGCTGTGTTTACACAGAGCTGAAATGAGACAACAATGGACACAAATCAAAAATGTAAGAAGAAAAAATATCTATGTATGTTCCTGGGGCATTTTGAAACACTGGACATTTTGATTCCAGTTTGTTTTTTTCATGAAATAAAAAAATCTAACAAATTCAACTTTGTTTTCTTTCTTTTCATTTTTTATGATTGATGGCATAACTGGGTCATACTGCACATACAGCAGTTCTGAGTTGCCTCTGCTTCTAGTCCTGGTTGTGTTGTTTCCACAGAGGTGCAGAACTTCATATTGCTCTGAAAAATTAGCTAACAGTGAGTAAAAAATGCTCACAAACTGGGGTTCAAAGGGTTAAAAACTACTGTTGATAGTAGCTGGCGATACTTTCTAAGATGTGTTTTAGACAAATCATAACGAAACAGACATTTATCCTATCATGAAGACTGTAAAAAGGTGGAACAAGTGAGTGAGCCGAGCACCTCTACAGCTCAGTAATTAATTAGGTCATATAGTATTTGTTTAATCCATACAACAGGTTTTGTATCAAAGCAGCTTGCTGTTACGGGCCAGACTATTTTCTGGCGATGCAGGGAGGTTCTTGTTCCAGGAGCACAATCCCCCCATATCATCAGCTTTGGTCCAGTTTAAACAAACGTGATATAATGTGTTGGCAAAGGCATTTTGTTTGTTTCTTCTGAGACAAACAACAGTTTCTCCCTGTTTTCAGTCTTTACGCTAAACTAAGCAAACCGGCTCGATATTCTAATCAAATGTTCCAAACAGTAAGCGAATAAGAACATTTCCCATAACATCAAATTATTCCTTTAACGTGATGTGAAAGCAACAAAAACAAGGGAGTGATCAGAGCAGAGAGGAGGAGAATAGTTACTCTGCTGTCCTGTTGAATTACGCCGGCCTGTGCTGCAGTACAGCTGACAGCTCGGCTTTACAGCATGGTTAATCCAACAGGAACATTAGTCTGACTATTTATATTAACTCAGAATTATAGTCCATTTCACAGGGCCTTGCATGGAGTCACGTTGCAGCCGAGGTTTAACTCCCTCCCTGCAGGGTCAGAAAGGGCTGAAGGTGAACAGATGAAGCTAATCGACAGATTTCTGCAGCCTGTTGTTGGCTACGCTCTGGTACACAGATTCTCAGTGTGTCTCTCATGTTTCTGAAAAAACACATGATCTGACCTGTCTCAAATTGGAGCCCGTCTAATACGTATCGAGGGCAAAAGTGGATTTTCCCAGAAGGAGACATTTGATATCTACGGCCATAAAGAATTGAGATCAGATGGTCAGCCTTCATTACCATAAAGCAATCTGCTAAGAAACAGATGCTGAATTGTGAGCGATTTCGTTCACCATCACTGTGAAGTAAGACCAAAGGCCAAAGTGTTAAAAATGTGCTCAGTGAGTGTGAGCCTGCTCTCACTGGCCCAGCTCTTATATCCCAGCTCCCCTGCCTCACCATGGGCTGTGCAGGGAATACTAATGCCAATTTACTACAAGTCGTCCATCATTTAGGCCTCAAGATGTTGCCATAGTGCTGATTCAATGTCTGCGGCACAGTTTGCTCAACCGGTGGTACAGACGGACGGCGGATCTGAAAGGGAGGAATTGAGCAGAGCGGTAATTCTGAGGTTTGGCTATTGGATTTCATCGCACTTAATAAAGTGCTGGTGCTCTTGCCGGTTGTTTGTTCAGGTCCGGGTCTTTGTCACCTCTCAGGATGTCTGACAGAAGCAGATTAGCACAGTGTTCGGTATGCAGCGCTCTGCTTTTCAGGGCTCTTTGTGTGTGCAGTGTGCGAAACGTCTTGCTATTCATTAAATTGAAATGAGAGGGACAGCCAGGGCTCCCGCGGAGAGTCGCCTCCTTCAATGCAACAGCCACAAAAGAGGTGACATCATCTCTGCTTCTCAAAGCATTTCATCAGGGATTAATCTCCATTTGCACAAATCACGCATTAACTTCCAGGATATAGAACGTACAAATAGACACATCTGATTCGGCTCCATATAAACTAAGTAAAACTCTTCTGTGACCTCCTGTGCAAGATATGTGTGAGTTACAAAACATATCACTGTTTCTGACTTTCAAACAGGTACTCATGACCAGATGGTGTGGAGATAGAAGACGTATGATGTTACAGATCATATTCGTCGATCTCATAAACCCTGAGCATTTTCTCAAATGTTTTTTCCCCAAATACATTTTTTGTCATTTTAAGTACTTCTTATCACACTAGTGTTGTTTTAAAAGTTCATATTTTTGATGAATTTGTTGCTGATTAGTCATTTGATGCTATGAAAAGGGTGTAACTCACCATGATTGACAGTTGTGACGGAAAAGAAAGCTTTAAAAAATTTACAACAGTTTTTCTCGTCTTATTCATGCTTTTGTCAAATATTATGACAAGCAAGTTTTTTTTGTGATTAATCATCTTTATTACTTTCAACCCCAAAACCCTGTTTGAAAGGCATGTTATCTTTACCAAAGAAATAAATAATTTTATATTTTTCAGAGACAGATCCGTCGCATTATCAACTTTGAGATGGTCCTTGAACTACTCATCTGTGCAGAGCCACTGGAAAAAATAAACAAGCATTTTATTCTACATGTGTACTTGGAAAGATGCTTTGAATATTGATTCTAAGTTTGTATTTTTTTTTTCTAAAAGTCACTGTTTTGGTTTCTTTTTTATGATTTATTGCACTATAACTGTATGATACCACACAGACAACTGTTCCTTCAGTAAATCATGATTTACTGTAGAAGAAAGTAGTAATTGGCAGATATAGTTACAGCTAACAATTACCAATTTTTTTTTTGATGGTTGTGGCTGGGCTACATGAAGTTCATATTTGGGAAGGAAGAACTCTCTGGATCACTGCTGAGGTTGCAAATGATCACCAGCAGAAGATGGCAGCGCCCATTTCTGTGATATTTTGGCTACACTTTTTGCACTGCGACTGAACAGGTGATGCGTCGTCCATCTTTACACACAGCTGTGTGATGTGGTCCGGTAATATGTGAACACACTTTAATGTATATAATGTATGTGATGTTTTCGTACATATGAGCTGAGTGCCTCTGCCATTTTCTTGGAGTGTTTGAATTCTGCTACAAGGACTAACAGAACTCCAGTGGACTGATTACAGACTCCTGCAGATCTACAGTTCTACCAACTGGCTGCTGCATCTGCGTTATCAAGGTAAAAAGGTGCTCTCAGTCCATTTACATGCGCTGTAAGCAAACACTATCTCCTGAGTTCTGCCTTGAAGATTTGTTTATCTCCTGCCTTTGTGTTTGCAGAGATGACACATATTTCTTCCATTTTTGTGCAGCGACCTTCCTGTAGCTGCCCTACATGCTTTGGAGCCTGGTGAGCTTTGAGGTTCCAAATGGCAAAAGCCCTTCATCTGATCTCATTTAAAAACAAGATAAAAGCTTTTCCAGCTAATGGTGCCGTGCTTTCTCTGCATGAGGGCAACAACGCTGTGATTAAAAAATCATATTGCCCTTCGTATCATTAGATCTGTTTGCACTCCTTCACATCAGGATGACACCAATTGGATGCTAAGCCTCCAGGTGCAACACCTTGCCGTCCGGGGATTGAGCGGGTGAATGTGGGGCAATCCCTGATTAAGACACGCGGCCATCAAACTGCACACTGCTGCCTTAATCCCCGTCACTTTCATTACCTGGAGCGCACAGAGCTCACTGACGCCCTTAACAAGTGAGTGGAAAGGCCTGCAGCCTGGCGCCACTGAGCTGTCTGTCATTAAATCAAGCTCACGGATGAAAATTAAAATAGCAGAATAAACTAGGATGGGTGGGGGAGATGGTAGTAGAGCATGAGTTTAATGAATCTAACGCACAAATCACAAGGAGAGGTCATTAAACAGATGTCGAGCAGAACGCAGGCCGCAGGAGGAGTTTTTTTATGCTGCCACCTGGGAAAAAATATGCAATATGATATAATAAGATAGATCGTGTAAAAGAATAATAAATATAATAAATAAAGGCAGGATAAAGATAAGAATGTGATGGTGACCAGCTACACTGTGAATTTGGCAGCAAGGGAACCAGAAAAAATAGATTTTAAAAAAGTAGAATACTGTAAGGGTAAAAATAACAACAAGTATTTGTAACATATTTATGTTTTTTTACCTGATTTAAATACAAAAATTATGTAATTTTACAGCCACACATTGTAAAAAAAAAAAAACAACTTTATTAAACAGATTTTTTTTTTTTTTGGCATTATTCACAGTTTTGGCCTGTGCATTTTTTGGTTTTTTATTTTTTATTTTTTTTTTTTTTACAGTCAACAGGTAAATAAATATTTCTTTTTAGCAATTTTACTAGATATTATGTGTAATTTAACAAAATAGAGAAGATATGTAGTTAGAATTTTTTTTTCTGTCCTCAAAATACATAATTTTTCTTTCATATCTGTAAAAAATGTTTTGTAATTTTTTACTATTAAAATACAGTAAAAATATTCTGCGTTTGTTAACAGTTGAATGCTGTAAAAGAATGAATCACTATTATAAAAAAAACACCAATATTTGGACATCCTTTACAGTTTTGGTCTGTTTTTTCTAAGGGTTAACATGTAAATGAATACAATACATAAATTATTATCTGTAATTTAACATAACAGGGGGAAAATACAGTTTTTAAAAATGCATTTTACAGTGTGGATATGAGCAAATTTTTTTTTCAGTCGCAATAATGGTGCTCCCCCACAACACCCCCAACTGGCCAGTCAGTTCTGCAAAGAGCACTCTTGGCTAAACAGAAGGGCCACTGACACAGATTCAAGATGGAAGGAGGTCAGTCTGAAATAGAGCAGAAGCAACAAGACCACGCAGCAGAAATCCCTTCCAGCTCCATGCAGCTGGATATCCAGAAACACAAGAAACATCCGCCGAGCTCCCAAAACACAAAGACGATTTGTCACAACTGTGAACCAAGATGAACCTGAAGCCTGGGATTTAGCGTGACTCCCAGCAGGAAGATGTTTTTTGGCACCATTAAAAATGTAATAAATGCCGTCGTTGTTAATACATGACTGTAATGAGCAGGAACAGCTCCCAAAATTCAATCAGGGCGCTAAAGGGCTCTTGCTAGACATTTAGTTTGTTGCAGTAAAGTAAGAGCAATCTTACTAACCTCTTTCCCCACAGACACTGAAATATTAAAAGAACAGAACCAAAATGAATCTATTCCACTAAACAATGCTGCAAAAAGTTGCACAATTTGAACAACAGTGTGCCTGACATGTAGCCATGTCTTCAAATTGTTAATTATTTCTGTCCAAGACCCAAAAAATATTTAGCCGACAAAGATATTAAACAGCAAATCCTCACAATTTTGAAGTTGGATACATGTTTGTTCACTACTTTGCTTGCAAAAAAAGACCAAACTGAATAGTTCAGAGCTTCAATCACTGTCATAGAAAGAATGTTTAGATCAGTATTTAAATCCTCCTTTTAAAAGCAAAACATGCAATACAACAAAAAAATTCCAAAAACATGAAAAAAGAAATACTGATCCAACATTATTATGCATAAAAATTATTTACTATTAGTTATTCTCAGATGTGGAAATTCAATCTCAGTTCATCACAGCTCTCATCTCATGGTCCCACCTTGACAGCAGCATGTGAGCAGCTTACAAGTTATAATTTCAGCTTTCTGAAGTCAGACTGATCTGTAGAACAGAATGGTCTGGCTGCACCTCATTATCAGCCTACTGTAGGGGGAAAACCTGTTTGTATTAGCTTGGTTGTATTTCTTTAAACCAATCAGAATCGGATTGGGCGGAGCTAAGTGAAGGATGCAGCACCCTGTTCCTGAAGAACTGTGACATGGGGAATTGCTTTGGTGGATCATTTGCAGGCAAAGAGGCAAGAAGTGTCATTAAAATGGATAATTCACCAAAAAAACTGGCAGACTGTCTTAGTGCATGATCAAAATCCTCATGGAACCTTGAACTTTTCAATCAGGCAGGTTGCTGCAGTATCGCTTTTTTATTGTGATAACTTGGTGTTCTTTTATCACATGCTTTGACCCAAAGAGCTGCTAAACTGCATCTTGTTGTTTAACATTTACAATGAAGATCTGTTCTATTCTAACATGTAGGTACTGAAAGAAAATGAGAAAACTGCGTAAAATCTGCTGCCAGTAGAGGGTTTATGCTAGCAATCTACATCCTAGCAAGATGTCAATATAGTCAAGTGACTGCGTGCAGTCTGTAGTTCGGAGAAAGTTAGAAAGTTGCAAAAATGACCCCAAAAAGGTGACTGCCAGACATCACAAACCTATATCAAGTTTACCCAAAAACTTTAGTTGCAACTTAGCTGTTCTGCACCTATAATCTGCATGCTAACAAAGAGTAACATCAGCTTACCATCCATGGCTACTTTTCATGTTATTGTAGGTTCATCCATTGTCTCTCGTAATTGAAGTTTTGAATATTTGCGGCTAATTCTCACCAAACCTCTGAAGCTCCCAAAATGATATTAAATAATATTCAGCTCTAAAAAGAAGGAGAGTTTCTTGCATTGAATGTCAATTTGATCCTTTAAGGTATAAGTTTGCATTTACCACCCTGTAAGGCTGGTATCATCCCTGTGATTTCAGCTGTGTCACTAATAAATGCATTCTAAAGCTCTCATGTACTGACTTCACAACTTACAAACCTGATTTCCTATTATTTGACTCATTCCATCAAACTGATGGAGTTAATTCACTAAATATTCAGCATTTCCTCCATTCCAGGCAACTCCAGGAATGTGTCACCCCCCTCCTCTCACCCTGTCATCTGACTGTGTGTCACAAATTCATCCATCCAGTCATTTTCTCACAGAAGTTGGAGACTCACGAGCAGCGAGCGCCACAGGTCACTGGCCTGGGATTCCCCGCCTGCCGGGGCTCTCTGCTGCTGCACTGTGACTCAATAAGAAGCCCTTCATCATGACGGCGGCCTCGCCTCAGCTAGCCGCCCCCAGCCGTTGACATGGGAGGGGAGGAAGGATCATCGGGGCTCGCTGCCCGAGGCCATTCAGACACAGAGAAAAGAGTCTGTCTCTCAGCGGAAGTAAGAAACTCACTGGACAATAGTTATATTCTGCTGGAGGAGTGGAGGCTCACGGGAACGGAGCAGCAGGGATGCTGAGGATCCCGCCAAATAGCAAAATGGACGTTAATGAAATATCCATTTCTAGCTCTGCATTCATAAGGATTCAAGATCTGCGTTGAAAAAACATCTTCAGGCTTAAAGTAGCTTCAAACTGAAGGGTAAGGGTTGTCCATCCATCCATCATCTACACACCGCTTAATCCTCATTAGGGTTGCAGGGGGGCTGGAGTCTATTCCAGCCGACTTAGAATGAAGCCAGGGGACACCTTGGACAGGTTACCAGTCTGTCGCAGGGCTACATATACAGACAAACAATCACACTTGCATTTATACCTACGGGCAATTTAGAATAACCAATTAACCTGTGGGAGGAAGCCTGAGTTCCCAGAGAAAACCCAGACATGCACAGGGAGAACATGCAAACTCCATGCAGAAAGATCCCGGGAAGGCCGGGACGCAAACCAGGGATCTTCTAGCTGCAAGGCGAAAGTGCTAATCACCACGCCACTGTGCAGCCCACTAAGGGTTGTGTGAGTCCTAATATTTTTGATTCTCAATCATCCAGGTGATGGTAATCATAGGAGTTTCAGCAGAAATCAACTGGACTTCTCTTGTAGGTTCCTGAAGACTTATGACTTCATAAGTCTTTAGAAAGTAGTCTTTAGTCATAGCTTCAGAAAAACACACAATGACTTCTAACATCATGTTTCGATGCAAGAGATGTTAAAGGATTTCACTGACCATATGCGCAACTCTGAAATTACATTCCTGAAACATCTCAGGCCTTTTGGAGATACCTGAGTGAGGGCCGTCATATATATATTATCCTTCAACAGTACGTAAGTGTGGCGACAAATTAACATGTCAGTGGGGAGAAAACAGGTCAAACGTTGCCCGTTGTCAGTGTTGTGACAGAGCAAACACAAACACAGGAGCTCCTGCAGCCGTGAAATCACTGCAGACCAACACAGATGTGTAGAGCATCACCGGCTGCAGTGTCACATCTGTCTGAGACTAAACACAAAGTCTGGTCAGGGGATCTGTGGGCCATGAACTCATCGTACTGCTGGGAGGCGCTCATGATGGGCTCAGACTACAACGTATTTGGTTCTCAGATTTGTCAGATTACAGACTCATAACTTCTTGGCTGAGACCGATCACAGCATTGTCTATCACAACACAAATGAAATGCAAAGAAACAACGGCATCCAAAGCGGTGTGCACCCTTTTGAGCCAGTGAGAAAGTTGTGGCATTCTGGGACAGAAGATGAAGCATCAAAAATAGAAAACCACAAAGACATGCTAATCATGAACCACGGCAGCATCTGTGCATTGTCAGATGTAGGGATCTAGGTTGGAGTTTTTCTTGTCTTTCATTCATGCTTTTGTCAAAACACTACAACAAAGGCTTGTGATCAACTATCTCCTAACCCCAAAACCAATCATTGGGATTGTAAGGTATGTTGTCTTTGAAAAAATAAACCAAAAAATGGAAATTGTAAAAACACAAATATATAAAAATGTAGCAATATCCAAATCAGAATAACTGCCCTGTGGCTATATGCTTCAACCAGCCAGTAGAGCTCTAGTTTACATCCATGTCTGTCCAGATTGACATGGTCGCAATCTCAGATTCTGTCTCTGAATTATAAAGGTAAATGACAGCCACACTGTGTTTCTGCAGAATATTATGATGTCACAGTGAAGCTGGCCTTTGACCTATTTTTTCATAATTAGCAGATGAATGGTTGAGTTAAAGCCAAAAACATGCTGTGTGAGGCCCCATGTTTGATGTTTAATTGCCAAAATCAAATCAGTTTACTGCTGAGTTCAAGGATGGATGTTTGTGCCAAATTCAGGGAAATTCACTGGAGGCGTTCCTGATATGTCGTGTTTACGGGAACCGGACTGAACCCGAAAACACAAAGCCTTCAGCCAAAGCAGCCGCTGGCACGGAGACATAAAACATAAATGATAGAATGAGATATTTTTCTGACCTAAAATTTTCTAATCTAATGAAATACTTGACGCTGATCTTTGCAGCCTCTGCATCTTTCAGGTCCTGCCCTGCAAAGAGCATCCAAACAGGAGATGCTTTGCTCCACAGGGTGACTCATGCATCAGCGGTCCAAACAAACACGACCGCCACTTGTCAGATGTTCGGGCCGAGCTGACTTCCTGCAGGATTTTACACGTGTGGGACGCAGCGTGTCATGCCAATCCTAACAGTGAAAGGCCCTGATTTTCCTGCTGCTTCCTTCCAGTCATCCACCTCCGGGGTTGTTACGTAACACTATACTGTAGCGCCGCTTTTAGCTCCACAAAGGAGCCGTTTGAATGCTCTCTGAAAACGCTGTTACAGGCTTCAGTGGCTGCAGGAACACGCATTCACTTGGTCTCATTCAGCATCTCTTCTAGTCGCTTAAACATCTCGGGCAACAGATAAAAGACTCTTAAAATGCTGTAAACTGGAGGAAAGCTCACGTATGAGAACATCTCTGCAGCATGGGAGAAAATCTAAAAATCTGTACAGCATATGAAGACGAGGAGGAGGAGGAGGAGCAGGAGGCGGCATATTTTCATTCCACACTCGCAGATAAGAGATGACTTTATCCAGCAGTTCATAACACAAATAGACAGTGAGGCATCTCACAGCTCTAAATAATGAGCAAGGTGACTCTTTAGCATGCAGCTTGTCTCGCTGTGACCCCGAGTGCTGCTTAGCATATGAAACGAGGAAGGAGAAGGTCGAGATGTGTCTTCCTCCGGCTCCAGATGGCAGTCATTAAGGTGCTGCTGCCAAGTCTGGAACTCTTTGATTTGGAAGCAGAGATTTTATCTCCGGGAGCACACAAGTACAGTGTTAGAAAGCATATATATATTAACTCAACCTCAACTTTAAGGGACTTTACTGGAGTATTTCCATTTTATGTTACTTGAGACTTCTATCTGCTACATTTAAGTGGGAAATATTGTATTTTTTACTCCATTACATTCACAACAGACTTCTTTCGTATTCAGATTGAACAAAAACAAACATATGATCAACTTACATACTTAAAAATATGAGAAGGAATCGGTCTTGTTCTTCGTCATGTCAGTGCTGCTGTATTTATTTCACATAAGCAGCAAAGATCAACATAAGTCCTTGAAAATGAACATGTAGGGCTGTTTAATTATTGAAGATCATCTATTTATTCATTTTTGTCTTTGTTTAAACCCACATGCTTCCTCCTAGTGTCCTGTTTTTTCAGTACAAACAGTGTTAGGATCGACACAAATTTAGCAAAAAAAAAAAGCTGTATGACAAATCTGAAATATGTGCACTTATTGCATTGTGATAGATTAGTTCAAGGCCACCAAAATTCCTGTTTCACACAAACACAGCAGGAAATTGTAAGAAATCCCCCTACAGATTCATCCAGACTTGCTTTTATACTAATGTAGTATGCTGAATGTATTTTTCCCTGCAGTAAAGGACCTTCACAGCCTGAGAGGCTCTTGACTCTGTGGGAGCAGCAGACCAAGTTTAGATGTGGGTGTAGAAAATTCCTGCCGTATTTATGTAACCTTTGGTGCACGACGGTCAGGGGCTTTGGCACAGTCTGTGTGGAAACGTTCAGTTTCCTCTGATCCACTGATTAGTGACACAGTTTGAACCAGAGCTGCTGCAACAATCAATCATTTATCGATGACAGAAAAATTAATTAGCAGGTCTTTGTTTCATGTCAATAAATAAATATTGACTTCTGGTTTGGCAGAAATAAAGATTTGCTGTTTTTCTTTGTCTTGTGAAAAATATAATTATTTCTGTTGATAGGTACACGGTTAAAAAAAATCTAGAAAAAGTGGTAAATATCTGGCAGCAAGGGTGCCTGAAAAAGATCTGCTAAAAATGGCAACATTCAACAAGTGTACAAACTGTGAAAAATGCAAATATCTGCAAAATAATAATATTTTTAGCAGATTTAAATGGTGTAAATTTATGGTTACTGATTGTAAAATAACATTTGAAAAAATACAGATTTTTGAGGTGGACTTACAGTGATTTAATTTACAATTGTGATTTACAAGTGTGATGTTATGTGATATAATCTGTAGTTTAACAAAACTGTGAAAATCTGTGAAAATAACAGAAAATTTCCACAAAATAATGACATTTTTAGCTCATTCAGATACAATGTAATTTTATGGCCATTTTATATAAAATAATATCTTTAAAATACTGTTTTTTCATATGGACATTGTTCAGTTTTGGCCTGATTTCTTGTGGCTAACATGTAAATTAATACTTTTTTCGATGAATTTAATTCATATTTTCTGGAGTTTCACAAAATTGAAACAAAAAAAACTGTAAATAGCTCAAAAAATTACAGTTAAAAAACGTTTAAAGGCTTCTAGTTTTTATAGTGTATGATGCTGGCCTCATATCTTAAATGATAAATGCATCAAGAAACCCCAGCAGCTCCCAGTGAGAACGTGTGACAGTTCACTGCTCATCTTCATCATCGCGTCTACTGGAAGAAAACGCGCCCAAATCTGACTGATGATCCAAACTGTGATCGTAATCCACCAGTTATCGGATCAAAGCATTAACCCCACCGAGGAGACGCATGCAAAGATGTGAAACAACGTGGATCGTCTCATCAATAGCAGCCGAGCAGAGAGGATCGAGGCGTTCAACAGTTCAGAGACACAGTCAGCCAGCAGAGTTTCTCCTCTTACCTAAACCGGGGAGAGTCTTTGATGCAGTCCTCAAAATCCACCGTCATCTTGGACTGGACACAAGTTTCCACGCGATTAAAACACGGATTTCATGTCCCGGGTGGGTTGAAGTGTAGATGAGACTATCCGTCGATCTGCTGCTCCTCCTGCAGCGGCTCCGTCCCGCTCTGACTCCCGGAGACGCCGCTCTCCGAGCTGGACCCGCTGCTGCGTTCAGGGACCGCTGCAAGGCTCGGACTCTATAGCTCCGCAGTCCTAGCTCACGACCTGATCGGAGCAAGAGAGCAAGTTTATTTATGTAGCAGCTTTTCACACAAAGAGGTTATTCAAAGTGCTTTAAGGGCAATGTAAATGCATAACATAAAATACAATTTTTAAAACAGAGAAATAACATAACACAAAATACCATAAAACCGTGGTGTCAAACTCATTTTAGTTCAGGGGCCGCGTGCAGCCTAATTTATCTCAAGTGGGCTGGACCAGTAAAATCATAGCACAATAACCTGTAAATAAGGACAACTCCTAATTTTTTTCCTTAGTTTTAGTGCAAAAAAACATTCTGAAAATGTTCACATTTAATGAAGTATCTTCTTGCAAAACATCATGAACAACCTGAAATTTCTTAAGAAAAAGAAGTTCAATTTTAGCAATATTATGCCTCAATTTATCATTTACACATTACAACTTACAGCTCACAGTTTATCTGCAAAGGCACAAAGCATTTAGTCACAGGCATCTAGAACTGAACAATGTAGTATTTTACGTTATGATAAAAACAACTTGTCAAGATCTAGATTTTTTTTAATTTACCTATATGCAAATTTACGGTTTGCAGTTAATGTCTTCTCTTTAATATTTACATTTTGCACAGTCATCCCGCGGGCCAGATTGGACCCTCTGGCGGGTGAGTTATATCATTCATATAATTACATTTTCCACAATAAATTCAGTTTTTGTAAGAGAATTTATGATTCAGATATTGAGTGTAAAAAACAAGACTCAGTGCTGAAAAAAGAACATGTTGCACATGTTCTACATACTGAGGGAATGTATCTTCAGCATCTTTCACAGCTGGTAAAGATGCAACAAATTTTACTAAAGCAGTAGCCTAAAGGCACATTTATCTTTTAAACATTACACTGAATCTGCTTCATCACATCGTGGTATCATAGAAAATGGTGGAGGGAGTGTAATGTGCCACAATGTACAAAAAATTTTATAGACACGGAGGTAGTATTAACAGCAAACTGTGCTTTAAAGGTTAAAGACAACAGAAAACCTACTTATCTGGTTGAGCCAGTTTGATTACTTTATGCACTGTTGGAAAGTTCAGTCAAAAAAAACAGTATTGTATTATATATATCAATCATTTTTGAAAAATACTAAATCTTAAATTACATACATTTACATGTAGTTGACCAAAAAGCACAACATTTTCCTTTAGAAAGTGTTGTAAAATATGTGTTCAGGTGTCCTACTAACAACTAAATGTAATTGTATAGTTTTACTCTGCACCACTGATCACAGTAACTTCAGTTTTAACAGTCGTACAATCTGGTTTTATGCGCAAAACTTACAACAGCTTTGGTATTTCCAATAGCACTTGAATGCAGCACCATAAAAAGCTGATGTCACTTTCAAACTCATTTGAATGACAACAGCAAAATTACTCCTGCCGTGACTAAAGTCATATGAAATTTTTCTCTGCTTTCTACTAAAACAGCAAAAAGGTAAACATTTAAATGTCAAAATATAATGAAAATGTGGGCCCTACTGCATGCTATACTGTGGATTTTCCACAATTAATGATAAAATAATAATTCTTCCCAGTGCTACAGTATTTATTCATCAGAGAAGTGGGTTGAAAGAATTCTCTGGCATCAGACAGTGTAGACAGTGGCTTCACTTATTCATCTAACGTTCCACACCTTTCTACAGTATGGGAAGTTTACCACTTCAGATCATCTCTGTTTACTGTTGTGCAAGCTGTCACATCTACTTCAGGTAAAAATCTGACTTTTTAAAAAAAATTTAAATGTACCTTCAATACATCCTTGAGTTGCCATATCTTCCTACTTTCCCATAGCTGTTAAATAAGTCCATCCATTTCCCCATCAGAGCTATTATTAATTCACAGGAAATGGGAAAGCTTGGAGAAAGAGCGCCTGCTTGGGATTTCACTACAGGTTTTCACTGAGCGCCATTGTTCCCTCATATCCCGGCTTTAGAAAGGCTGCAGCTCAGGCCATGAATGGAGATGATCTCATCGACTCTCAGCACAGGAGTCTGGACTCAACGCCACCATCTTTCTGTGATATAACAAAGTCTCAGAGGAACAATGGACACGCTATCAGCTGTTTAGAAAATATTTGGTACAAAATATTTGGATTTTTCAGGAACAACACTGGACCAAAACTTTAGTTCAGCTTGAAATATCTCAGGAACAATTGTATGTATAACAGTGAAACTACTGTGCAGACATCCGTGACCCCCAGAGGATGAACCTACAGATTTCAGCACCATCATCAGCTGAAAACCTTTGAGCAACCCAGTGAAATATCTCATGCATGAATTGTCACCACAAATTGTATTTCACTTATTACTATTGTTACATTTTTAATTATCATGTAGTGTATTTACTCATATTTCTGGTCTAGTTTTATTTTTACTCTGCCAAGGAACGCAGCAGAGTTATGTGACGATCGGCGTACGTTTGTCCTTCCATCTGTTAATCTGTCTGTGTGCAACATTACTCAGAAACTGAAAAACAGATTTGGATGAAATTTTCAGGGAAGGTCAGAAATGACACAAGGACCACCTGATTAGATTTTGGCAGTGATGGGGCTTATATTCTGGATCCACGGATTTTTTAAAAGATTTCTGTATCATTGTGAGATAGCGGCACGGCGTCACTGTAACTGTGACAACAAGTGAACACTACGTCAGCTGCCTACTACAAATCAACCGCTGTGAACTTATCAGGACTTATCTGGAAATCATACAACGCCTGAGCAGCCTTGGCAGAGTAGTGCGCTCTCTGAGTGCTTTTCTTGTTTGTGTATGTTTCTGCGCTATCCGATTTGCCGCTGTAACACTGCAAATTTGCTCACAGCAGGATTACTAAAGGATTATCTTATCTTCTACCTCATCATATTAACTATTCATGGTCCCCAGAAGTTGAATCCAATAGGGTTCTACATGGTGACAATAAATTTGTCTTGTATTCTGTGGTTATTAAAAACTTGGACGTGTAAGATATTCATGCTCCCATCAGGATTAACTGTAATGACCTTTATAAGGTTCTCATAGTGCCTCTATTGAATCAGAAATGTATAATTTGTCCAAAACTGTGGTTTTGAGACATTTTCTTTTTTTTTTTTTTAAAGTTATTTTTTTTGGCCTTTCATCGGCTTTATTGGATAGGTGCAGTGTGAGAGAAACAGGAAACGGGAGAAGAGTCGGGGGAAGACATGCAGCAAAGGGCCGCGAGCGGGAATCGAACCCAGGCCAGCTGCATCGGGGACCAGCCCCTGTACATGCGTCGCCTGCTCAACGCATTGAGCTATACGAGCGCCCCTGTTTTGAGACATTTTCATCGGCTTCTGCTGTATTTTGTGTTTTCTGCTAATTAGCAAATGTTTGCATTGTAGCATTAAAAACAAAGAGGGTAAAATATTCAATTTGCTAAATTAAGGTTGTAACAGTGAGGATGATCACATGCTAGAATAAGCATTCAGATCAAAGCACTGCTGGGCCATCCTCACAGAGAAACTAGTGTTGTTTATTCTCAGACTTAAATACCTGTAATTAAGTACATGCAAGTACTGCAGTTAAGTAGCAATATTAGATATGTGTACTTCATAGGAGTATTATCTTTTCACAGCACTTTATAACGCTACTCCACTACACCTCAGGGGAAACTAGATATTAGAGAACTACATTTATTTCACAGCTTTAATTTGAAGTTACTTTACAAATTAAGATACAAACTAAATGGACAAAGAGCTGAAAAGAAAAAAAAACAGCTTTGTTATAGATTAAACTATCAAAGAGTGAATACAAGTAGAGCAGGAACAATGAAACAATTAGGTAATCAACAGAAATGTAAATTACAACAATAAAATATCAAATATTTCATGGTCTCAGTATCTCTACTTTAATAATGTTAATATTGTTTTTGATAATTTTAGATTTTAGATTTAACAGTGCTTCAAAAAGTAATTCTGATGGAGCTACTTAGGACTCACTTTTACAAACTTGATCCATTTCAACAAGACATTGAGAAAATACTAAGCCTATTGATCTAATGCTGTAGCAGATATTAGTAACTCCGTCACAGAAGGAGTGGGGGTTTTTTTGCATTAAATATGGTTATTTTTAATACATTTTCCTGTGTACAATTGCATTCTTTTCCTATAAATATCAAAAGGTGAACTTTTACTTGCAACTGCGCATTTTTTACAATATGCTATTTCTACGTTTACTTGAAAAAGGGTCTGAATACTTCCTCAGCCACTGATTATAAAAAATTCTCGTCTTTCAGTTTTGCTGGAAGTCAGATAGAAGAAGGTGAGTCTTGTTACATAAATGTCCTCCTCCTCTTTATGGACTAAAGCAGGAATTTCTCCATCTTTTGACTCTGTACCTCTCCTCTCCCTCTTCGCCTCACCCCCAGCTCCTTTTACTAATCTGAGATCAAAGCTCCTACCGAGGCTGCTGAGTCAGCAGCCGGCTGATCTCAAAGTGCACACTGCTGGAGAAACTTAAGAGCAAACTTGGTAGCAGCATATAAACTACACTGCTCTGGATTTTATTAATGCAGCACTTGATCTTTGTGTGTGATGCGTAGGAGGACTGTGGTAGCTTGGTAACAGTTTGATTGTGTATTAAGATGGCTTTATGCTTGAACTCAACATCCTGACCACATTTTTTTTTTACCTTCTGAACAGTCGCAATCCAGGAATAAGTCAACATTCAGGAAAATCTGCTTATAAATCAAATGAGAAGCCTAAAACTTGTCTAAATATATAGCTATAGTAGCAACAACATAGCTTAACGTTCCACAAAAACTGACAATTTTCCCTAGGATTAAAAAAAGCAGACAAATTGGGAATGTTAAACAGTGACTTTTTTATTGTTGTATAAATTATCTTAAGTGTGGAGGGACTGATGTTGTCCTTCAGTGTGAATCTAACTTAACTCATTATCTAACACCTTTATCAGGAGAAAGGTTTAAATTGTGTTGTTACTTGATGCTAATTGCATAACCAGTGCTAACAGCAGGGTTGAACATGGGGAGCATGATACCTGACAAACATTAGCACACGTTGTCAGTTTGAGCAAGTAGTGTGCTGATGTTAGCTATGTGTGTGTACCACAAAACAGACTCACATCAAAATAACAATACTTTTTGTTAGGACTATACTTACTTTTGCTAGCTAGCTGTTCCCCCTTGGTCCAGTCTTTATGCTAAGCTAACAGGCTGCTGACGGTAGCTCTTCGTTTGAAGAGAAGATTTGAGAGTACTATTACTTTTTATCCAAAGTGCACTTCCCAAAATGTCAAAATATTAACTTAAGAATTACCTGGTGGGATATTGGTAGCAGGTTACGAGCTTTCGTTTCAGTAATGGACTGCTTCGTGTTCATAGTCATCTCCTGCTGTCTTTGTTGCTAACACATTGTGGCATGTACCAGGAGCAGCAACGACTCCATCCTGCCTTTGTGCAGAGAGGAAGGGAGCTGTCGACTCCCATCTTGGCTTCCATCAGAGGCCGTCTCGTGGCAGACACAAGCACCACTGCAGCGTGGATTCACTGGGAGAGATGTGTGGGTCTCTGGGATGGTGACCTACTTTTGCTCCCCTCTTTGGTCTGCTGGAGAGAGCTGCACTGCTGAGCACACAACTTGTAATGTTATTCCTTCTGGCTGCAGGTGCAAGGCGCTACAAGCCGCCGCCAATGAGGCATGTGCAGATGCCGCGTGGATGTTCTGTATTATGCATGCATATGTCTTCTCAGCACAGAGTTACTCCAAAAGTGTATCTTAAATTATTTTAATCTTGCGCTAGAACTGCTGTGATCACACTAGCAGCAATGTGCGTGTGCCAAGTGCACTTAGAGAGATACTGGTATGATGACAGTGTAGTATTTGTGTGATACTGTGGATGCTTTAGACAGATTTGTCTGTTCAGCGTGAGAAGAAAGATTAAAATAAAAATCTTATAGTTTGACGGTTTTGGCAAATACTTTTATTAGCTTTCTTGCTGAGAATTAGATAAGATGATGGATGTCTGTGAGGTAAAAATGAAGCAAACGTTTGCAGCTGGTTCATCATAAAGACTAGAAACAGATGGAAACACCTTGCTTAGCTTTTCCAAAAAAAAAGACCTGACCCCAAAAAAATCCTATGCCCAACCTCTAATGAAATTGTCATTTTTACTCATCAGTACAGATTAAACAAGAAAAATTTAATATATAATGTGACATTTAGTAGCACTAGTAGGCAAATTTTGTTACACAACCATGACAGCAAAATCAGATCGAATCAACACTGAAATCAGGGTGAAACGTTGAATCTACGTTGGCGTCTGACAATGGAATCAAAGTTGAAAAAACATTAGATTTTCAACCATAACTGACACTAAATAAATATTAATTCAACAGTCATCTAAAGAGTTAGCCTAAGCTACATTTTAGCTGATCAACTATTAAAACCATATTAGTAAAACAAAATTAATTCAACCATCATCTAAAATGTAGTCTGCATTTAAATCTTAGCTAATCAAAAATTTGAATGTTCAAATTTTGACTTGCCTTTTTTGTGCTTTGGCATATTTTGTTCACCACATATTTCAAAGTATTAAGATGAAAAAGTCTTTCCACAAAGTCTCATGAGTATTCTGTTGAAATATGTATACATTATAACTGAAATACAACATCCCTTGAATACTTTACTGTATGTGAGATGGTCCGAACTCAAACACACTAAATCATGCATTGTTAGCAGATACTAAAATGTAGCTTGTTCACAATTGCACAAACTATAGTATAAATATTGAAAAAAAAACATTTAAAGTTTTTAAAATACATTAGAATTACTAAAAAGTGACTGAAAATATGAAATTTTATTTTGAAACTGTAACATCAACACTAACAAGATCCGCCCTAAAAAATTTTAAAGCACCTCAACAATAATTAAAAAAAAAAAAAAATCTTCTTAGCATGTTCATATGATGTTATTTTAGGCTGATGAGTAAAATAAGATGTTAACCCCAGTGCAAAGCGTACTGATGATGAAAATGTAAACACTAGTTGGACCAGTACTTTATACTAATTAGCAACTGTTAGCATGCTAACCCACAAAAATGATGAATATTATACCAGCGAAACGTGCTACTATTGACATTTTAAGCAATTTAGCATGCTAATGCTAGCTCAGCATGTGTATTCAAGCTGGAGCGCCTCCATGTCGTTGTAAAGATATGTGATCAGCAGAATTACTATGGCTAACTGTGAGGGGAACATGTGTGTGTCAAATGTCATGACAATGTGTCCAGTAGTTGTTGATACTTAAAGAAACAGAAGGCAACCCTACGGTGGCACTATATTAAATTAAAATCGATGGGATTCATCCTCTGGGCATCATGAATGTTTGTGCAAAATATCATAGTAATTCATTCAACTGTAGCAGCGAAATTTGAAAGTAGTGCACTGACAACCCACTAGCAGGCCAGCATGGCTCATACTGAGACCAGGAAGTGGTTAGTTGTCTTTGTTTCCATGTGAAGTGTCAGTGTTAGCAGGCAGCCACAGCAGGTAGGCCGACCTCAACCAACAGAACTATGTGGCACAACTCAAGTATTGGAGAGTCTCAAAGACTCAGACTTCAATAGCGAGCAGCTTCTCTGATTGCCCTCATCCCGCCTCCCTCCCTCAGCAGCACCGAGCCATCGCCTAGCAACACCAGCATCCACATTATTCTCAGGATCTCATCCATCCGCTCACATCTGGTCATCTGATATTAAATCAGTCCTCTGATGCCCTTTAAGTATCAACAGTCGCCTTAAAATCAACTGGTTCGTGAGACATATCAGAAAAGAAAAAGACTGCTGTGATGTCAAGCAATCAGCCAACTCCTACTGCAGCTCAGTGTGATGAAATTATAGTAGTCGTGTATCCCCGCTCAGTTGTGTGTGTGTGTGCTTATCAGAGTGTGTGTTGTGATTCACTGGGCGGGGACTTAACAAGCCTGCAGCTCTTCTTGCCCTACTTTCCCCCAAAACAACGTGCACAGGAAAACAAATGTTCACCTTCGTTGGCTGGGCGTGTTTGCTGAGCAGAACTGAAGAGAACGAACAAAATGTTGAAGCTGAGACGCTGCAAAGTGCAGCAGACAAAGTGTACAGAGAAAACACTCGTAGTTTGTGGATTTAGCTGTAGGAAGACAAGGTTGAGCAGCTTTCCACACTCTAAGTATTAATTCAAGGGACGTACCACTTGAATAAAATTAAATAAAAATTAAAGACATATGTTTTGTTAATTGCTGACAAATAATGCTACTACTTTTGTAACCTTAATTTGGTGAGTAATTACATTTTTGCATTAGTTGGTTAAAAACTACATTTAAGTTGAATTAACGTAATGAAGTTGGCTTAGGTACCATATTTTTAAGCTTGAAATCAGGATTTTAAGTCCCCTGATCTACCTGTTTAACACTGGAGCAGTTTAATTAGTTAGGATTTGCCAAATAAAAAACATGTGTTCGTAATAATTGTAATTAAGTAGATAATACTTAAAAAGTCCATTTAAATAACATTAAAATGCTGGTTGGAACAACCTAATTTTATGACTGATCAAGTTAAAACTTGTGTTTATGCTACCAATCATTAATAAAGTGGAAATCAAAGGTATCATTGATTGAAGAGGAAAAGCCATTTCCTTTAATTTAATGTAGTTTGTTTAATTGGAAGTTGTTATAACTCAAAAAGATTGATGCAAACTGTTGTGTAAATAGTTTTTTGTTGAGCCCAAACATTATTTTCAGTGTATTTTAGAGGCCTTAAATTACTAAACCAAATAATCAACTATCTACAGTTTAAATATAATGTATGATAAAAATATCTTTTGATTCAGAAATCTTTAACCTCGTATGGATGGCAGCATCGACAATTTGTTAACACAGAAATAAGCTGCTCATTTACCAAAACTCAGGACGATCATTTAGGTCCTCGAATCAACTTTGGCACCTTACAAAAATGTGAAATTAAAGTTTCCACACTCTGCTGTTGTTCTTTCGTTGACCCCTCCAACCCCGGATGACTCCCTGTCATCCTTCTGGTGATGATGCGGATTTCTCTGAACATTTAATACCACTTTAGCTGACTCGATGAAACACACTTCCTGAAAAAGTACTTTCCTGTGTTTTCTGTTCCAGCTCCTCCATCCCTGACCTAGTATTCACCCTCGGCTCTCTTTATGGGACTGTCACTGATCACCGACAGGAGCAACACACTGCAGTGGATGAGGAGCTGCAGCACTTGGAGCTATAAAGCCTGTGACTCCTTAAGCAATTAGACTTACTCTAACGCGATTAACAAAGGTCAAGACTTCTACTGATTCTTTTCTCCACTGAGTCTGTTTATCAGTACAGAATGTTCCTAAAGATTGATATCCCACATGACAGCAACCACATCCTATTCATAAATCTGCTGCAAATGATCCTGAAGGAACCTTGGATTGCTGTTATTCTATATTTTTCATCTCTGAGTTCATCTCATGAAAAGTCCAAAACAACAATGCAACAATTAGCCTGTTAATTAGTACATCTTACCCTCTCTTCCAGGTCTGTGATTTTCAGTCCAAAGCCTAACTGTTACTACTAAATAAAATAAACATTACTGTTACTACTAAATAAACATACAGGTAAGTAGCTGACAGATCTAAATAGACTGGTTTAGGTGAGTTAAGTGAAGACAAAGCAAAAACATGGATTCATTTAACTCTCTGAACACCCTGTTACCTTTTAAGAAATTTCAAAAAATACATAATTTATTAGAGCCACAATCAGTCTAGTAAATGAACCAAATCTAAGTCGAAAATTGTGATTTTTTTAAACAATCATTTATTTTTTTGTTCTACCTATTTATTGTTTGCACAAATCACATTCTGTAAAAAACTAAAAAAAATTACACGCTGTTTAGCATAACCAAGAAGCCAACGTAACTAAAATTTCAGGAATGTTTTGGATGAACTGGGATGAACTGCAGGATGTTCAAGATCAGAATAGGAGACAAGTATGAAAACAAATTTAAAATCCTAATCTGTTATATCCACAGTATGCACAGCACCAAGGTTTTTTTTTTTTTAATTTTGTAAAATACACAAATAAATACTAACTTTGTTTTTTTCTTATTATTTTGATGATTTATGTCATCAGAACTTTGCTGTACGGCACAGAAGACGTCTCTGAGTTCCCTCCACTTCTAGCCCTGGTTGTGCTGCTTCCACAGAAGTGCAGGACTTTGCATTGCAGTAAAAAATGAGCCCACAGTCAGGAAAAATGTGACAGGACACCCAAGAACTGCTTGGGATTCTGACATTAAGGCTCTGAATAACAGCAGCTCCTTTAAACTAAGTGACCAGAGCACCAACGTCAGTCCTGTTAATTCTGGAAATGAATCTTTCAAGTAAACAAGCGTCTTAAAAGACATTTAGCCACATTCTCTCCAAATCAGTGGTGGGATCAACCAAATTCTTCATATTGTTTTCTGAGCAGCAGTCAGAGCAGCTAATATTACAAGTTTCTCCTGAAACGACAACAGCATACTTGAATTGTGACCAAAAAAGAACAGGACAGCTGGGAAGGGCTTGAGCAACGGCGGCTCCAGTGATATTGGTGTATTTCCAATAAGGTTTGATACAACAACAATACCAGATCATACAATATGTAAGCACTCTCCTGAGATATAAGAGAAAATACTGTTCTAGACTGATGGCCAGTTCCAGTCAGTGTTCAGATGCTGACAGCTTTTTCCTAATTTTCTGTTACTTGGAGTGATTTTGTCAGAGTGCATTCTCAGCTATTCCACAGTTTTTAAGAGCTTTATCTTTTCTCTGTTTTCACTCCTAAGAGTCAAACTAAAAAAAAAAACGGCTCCAAGCTTTAAGTTAAAAAACACAAAGAAAGTGAATGCAAAAGTTAATATTAGTTAATATTCCTGCATTTGGTAGGGATTGTTTTTAACCCAAAAATTAATAGCACCAAGTGGGTGTTAATGAGGAGATTTGTTGCACGGTGAAAGGGTGTGGCTCATTGGCGTATTTTTAGTAGGTCAAACGCTGGATACACAATCACTACTCATTATCTGATCAGTTCATTGTAGGCTTTGCTCTTTTCATGGGATTTGCTGACAGGAAGAAAAACATAGAACATCACCAGTCTTATCTTTTAAAACAGGATGAAAGCTTCATACGCTGTAGTGGGAGCTGCAAAGTTTGCTCTAGAGAAGTTATTTTTATCCATGCTTGTGTATTTGTCTGTTTTCCGAGAGGCTCAAATGTTCTACTTTGATACCTAATCTTCTACTTTTTCGAGGACAGTGTGAGCAGACCGCTCAAGTAAAAGCATGAAAATCTCCCAAGTTACTTTCCTGCTGCAGCGGCGACGCTGTGAGGTTAATCACACCCTGCAGCGATGCAGAGAAGATGACTGAGACATTAGCTTCACAGGTTAATGTGCATTGGCAGGACTGTTAAATAAGTCAGCAGTGAGCTTAGAATGACGGCAAACAGCTTCTGGCAAAGTCGGCCTCAGACTCAGAAAGGTCATGTGTCAAGGGCCTGTGGATGTGACCCAGTATGCAGAATATCATTTATTAAAGTAGGTGTTATTAACACATCATGCTGTATCTCTTAGCTCAGTAAGTGATTTATTTCTTTGGTGCTTTAAATGGAAGCCATTTTGCTTGCTATAGCTCTTTACCAAACCGATGTTTTACTTAAAGTAGAACTTCAAAAGTAAAAGTATGCAGTGACCCACAAGCAAAAAAGCCTGACAAAGATTAGAGGAAATCCTGAAAAATAAACATACGTTTTCCTTTTTCCTGCCAAAAGGTTTGCGACCAGTTGTTGGGTTATAAGCAACTTGGATATCGAAAGATATTGGGAAAAAAAGCTGATAGTGGATTGCTGGGGCCAATTCCGATACAGATTTTTTTTGAGAAACAGTCAATGCTTCCCACATAACCCATTCAGAATCAACTTTTTTTTTTGGCACAATAACTAAAGAATATTTAAAAAAAGCCATGCAAAATGTACTATCATACTATGAACATTTTCAAAATAACAGGCCCTCACAGCTGTCAAAATTTCACGGTCAAAAAATTTCCCATGATTCTGAGGAGTTCAGATGATTAGTTGTTTTTTTTTTGTTTGTTTTTGTTTTTTAGGATTTGTTTGGTTTTGCAAGGTATGACCAAGAAAAAGAGTAAAAGGAAGAAGCTCCTGCATTTTAACTCTTGCTGCTAAACCTGAACTCTGCTGACACAATGCTGCCACCTTGTGATCCCCTGTGGTCTGACAAAATCAAATGTAGCTGCTCAGACTGTTGCCTGAAAGTGCACACTTCCTTCTTTTTCTTGTCTTTAAATCTGTGAAACACACACACACACACATGCACACACACACACACACACACACACACACACACACACACACACACACACACACACACACACACACACACACACACACACACACACACGTTACATTTTACATGTCAGGATCTCGACACTGATAAATAACTGATGACTTACTGACTGACGCATTATTGGGATCACTGCAATCCACACCTTGTCTGGCAGGGTTTGGAAAACCAAAAGTGCCATAATTCGCCTGTCTGTAGGGGATTACAATCAAAATGTCACTTTTTTACAGAGCACCTGAGCTTTACAACAAGATTCCTGACCACCTTCAATGCCTTTTATCAGATGTGTCTTCGCAGTGGCTTCACCACTTTCAGCTGAAATTAAAATTCTGTTAATAGTTTTCATTCCAATAGCTTTACTATAATTCTGCATTGAGCGAAATTGTCGTATTGATTTGTTGTGACTGTGAATGTTAATCTCTTACCCCATTTTGAAGTGTAATTAGGATTGTATTACTCATTCAGTTTTCTAGTGCTATTGCTATATTGCACCACTAAAATGAGAAATGTGACAAGAGCTATTTATGAAGACATAATTTAGTTTGTTTAGTTAGTAACGTTGCAAAAATAAAAACAAACAGGAAACAAGACATCTTTAAAATGTACCTTTAACAACCATAGACACAGTCTATGTTACGGACACATAAGTGAAGTCAAGTGGAATTTGGCAAAGGTAAATGTCACATCTGTTAAAGGAGTTTCAAGGTGCTTTACAAAACATTAAAATCTACAAATGATTAGAAAGTGAAAAGAAATCTTAGCAAATACAGTGAAACATTAAGAAGAGCAACGAGAAGAAGGAAAAATGGGATAAAATGTTAAACAAATGCCTGCCTATGCAGGTGATTTTTTAAATGAATGCCTAGGGTTTTTTGAGGGTTTTTTGACTACACAGCATTGGGGCTAAAATAAAAATATCATCACCTGGGCTGTGGGACTTTTAATAATGATTAATTCCCTGGTCTGAGATGAGAGGTCGGATTACTACCAAATTCCCTGACTGTGTGAAAGCCTTCCCACACTGGTCACAGATGTAAGGCTTTTCTCCAGTGTGGGTATCCATATGATGATTCAAAGTCGCTGATCGTGTGAAAGCCTCCCCACACTGGTCACCTGGGCTGTGGGACTTTTAGTTAGTTAGTAGGCCTCCGTCGATCAGAGTTGATCATGGGTGTACATCCTGGCTGTCCTGTCTGTTTGGCTGTTGCAGCGTCGCTTGTGGCTAAGGGGACCAATGCGGGAATGACAATCTCTGTTGCAAAAGTCGCATTTGTATGTGCTCTCCGGTCTGTTAGGGTTGTTGCACTCCTTTCTGCGGGCCTTCCTTTCTGTTTCTGCGTTAGTCAGCTTCACTTCCCCTAAGTTGAGGTGTTGATTCAGGACTCAGTGTTGATGTCGAGGGCCTTCATGTCTCTCTTGCAGACGTCCTTGTGACGTAGCTGAGGGCGACCTTTGGTTCTCCACCCAGATGCCAACTCTCCATAGAGGATGTCTTTTGGAATACGGCCATCCTCCATGCGGTGGATATGGCCTAGCCAACGCAGCCTATGCTGTCTGAGCAGGGTGAACAAGCTTAAAAGGTTGGCTCGGGATAGGACCTCGGTGTTAGACACTCTGTCTTGCCAGGATATGCCCAGAATACGGCAGACGCATCTCAGATGGAAGGTGTTGAGTTTTCTCTCCTGTCTGGCATATGTGGTCCATGTCTTGCTGCCGTGCAGCAGAGTGCTGATGACGCAGGCGTTGTACATTGCCATCCTGGTCTTCACGGTCAGCTTGGGGTTGGTCCACACTCCTGAAGTGAGACGAGCAAATGTTGTAGCTGCCTTCCCGATACTCTTGGTGATCTCAATGTATATCTTTTGTATTTGCTTGGTGCAAAAGTTGCAGTCTGCTTTTCGGAAGGTTTCCTAATCCCATGCACCCAATGGAGATGGCAGACTGTGGCAGGACGGCACCCTGCTGGATGGGGGCTGCCCAGCTTGAGGCGGGTGGTAGCTGTTCGGTGAGATCCGAAGGTCTCTCCCACCATCGGGAGCAACCCCTGGCACCACGCTCCATGCCAATCGAGCGGTGGCTTAAAACTGGTAACTGTTGTTTTGTCAACACCAAAGCAAAGCTGGAGTGTCCTCTCCAAGTAACAGTGTTAGTGTTTGTGTTGGTGTGTTGGATGAAAGCCTGGGCAGTGTTTGATGGAGAACAAGCTGTTGCCCATGCAGCACACCCCTCCTCTCCACGTCAGTGATGGGTCCAAAGGAACAGCAGGGCCATTACAGTTTGTCACCAGCAACGTCACAGGAGTTGCCAGAACAAAGATGGGGGGGGTGGGGGTAGGGGTGGGGATGCGAGAACTGGTGGGGGAGCTGGTTTAGTTGCAGGTTACAACAATGTGGGTTCTCTAAAGCTTGGGTAGCTTGATCCAGCTCTCCTTGACTCAAACCATTCCCACCCACATCAAGACATCCAGACTTGCATGTCTGGTCCTATGAAACAAAGAACAGACAAAGTGGTGGTCACAGCATTGCAAGAGGATAATAAATGGCAAATGCTATTGAATTACACAGGAAGAGGTAGGGGTGTAACAGTACACAAAAATCACACTTCAGCACAAACCCTCAGTTTTCAGATCATGCGTCATTATGTTCAGAGTGTAAAATGAAAACAAAACATCCAAAGCATTAAAGATTTTTCTCTCAAATATGAAAAATAATGCAATTAAAATTCAATACGATGCAGAGTTTAGAAAGTAGATACCCACCAAGCATTTGGAAGAATGACAACATATTATGATAAGTAATAGATAGCTGCTATGAATTGCTATCTGAAATGTGGATGAGGGAACTTATAACAGGGCTTGATCACTTTCAGTGTGTATTTAAAACCCAACAATGAGGTCAGCTGCTATAAAAAAAAACCTCTGTTATCACTTTAGCGGAGTCTGAATTGTTAGCAAGAGGCTGCTTAAATTTTCACAGGAAACTGAGTTTGCACAGAACTCCTTGTTTTCTTGTACTACTGATGTTCACAGTGGAGTGAAGCCGCCTCAAATGAGTGAACAAATTTGACATACAACCTACTACATACCTGATTACAGCTTAGCAATGCATGCAGCTTCCATCCAGTTCCCCCTGACTTTTTCCATCCTTACTATTGTTAACTAAGAAACTGTCGTGTTCCCAAACAGCAGAATTTTATCTGACATTTACTATTAAAGCCTAATAAACCCACAGCATTATCAGTTTGTTTTCAGTTCATTATTCAGACTCACATCCTTGTCAGTGGAGGATTTTTACGTTTCCCTAACAAGGTAGGTGCAGCAGGTGTTTCCAAGCAGCCAGTTTCCACATGACTACTACTGCCTGAGATGTGCTAAAGTAGCCAAAACCGGACAAGTTTCAATTCTATACACAGTGGCTACAAGTTGAAGTGACTTACCGCAGCCAATGAGCTCATTTCACTGCTGGTGCAACTCTTGTGTTCAGCCAGAGAGTCGTCCATCGATGAAGCAGCTCTGACAAAATCAAATAAAGATCGTAAATCCAGGGAAACTCCAAAAAACGCATAATGATAGAGACCACAGAAGTTGATGAAATGTGGACCGAAGACTGTATTTTTTGAATATAGATATACCTATATATCTATATCTATATCCATGTATATATTTCAGTTTTGGCCATTACTGGAGATATGGGATGGAAACCTCCAAATATCAGACATAAATGTCAAATGCTTTGCTTTTGGAATAGACTGGTGAAAATGTCCAATCAGAGAATTACAGAAAAGATATTTAACTGGGGCATCTCCAATCATCACCCCTGGGAAAATGAGCTAAAATCTTTATTTCATCTGAACATCTCATCATTTATTTTTCATAATAGGCTACTTTGTGATATTCAGAAGATGAGGAGTAATATGTTTCTTAGGTTTTGAGAAAAATGGTCTGTTGATATTTGGTATAAACCAAAATTCCGAACTTATTGTCTTCTAAAGGATAGATACAATGTGGAACCTTACGTGAAATATAATCTAAGTAAAAGACAGAGACCCTGTGTGCACAGTTATGCTCAGGAACATTACCATTAGCTTTAGAGACTGGAAGGTTGAATGATACTCCAGAAAAGGACAGACTTTGCTTGCTGTGTAATTTAGGAGAAGTTGAGAATGAGGTTCATTTTATGTTTTACTGTCCTGTATATGAAGATATCAGAGAGGTACGTTTCAGTAAGATCTGTTTATTTTGATTTCTTTTGGTTGGATGACCATGAAAAACTAGAATTATGTTTTAGAAGAGAACCCTTTTTCATGGCAGAATTTCTTTGCCAGGCCTGGGATAAAAGGCAACATATTTTGTTTAAGGACTGAGCAGCAGAATAATGTGTGTTTTGGATGTATTGCTGCAGTGCTAGTATGTTGGTATCTTGTAAATCCATGAGGGTTTGACACACTTGTGTGCATGACACAAAATCAATCAATCAATCTATGTATCTGTCTATATACTTACAAGAACACTTACACTTACAGGAACTTTTTTAAAATTGCATACTCTTCATTTTCAAGGGTCAATAATTACAAATTTGACCTCTGCTGCAGCAGTTACTTCCGTCTGCCAGAAACAATTTTGTGCGTCTCCTTACTGAATGGCACAGCTGTGGAAATTATACTTCTGGAAATATTAAACCCTTAAAAATGCCTCCCCAGGTAAGAGGTTTTCTGAAGGTTACAATAAAAACAAGTTGAGTTTTAAAGACCACAGTATTGGTGTTGATTTCATACAAAACATTGAATTATTTATGACTATTATAATTTATCGATACAAATATTGTGGCGTTTCAGTCATACTGCTGAGTTCTACATAACATTTTACTTTAGAGACACTTTGTACTTTTATGCACACATTAATCATTGCAGAACTATTCAGAAATACACTTTATTTTTCAAAAGAAAAAAGTTGATCATGTGAAATCCTCACATCAGCAGCTCATTAAATAAACTCTTGGCACTCAGGTTTGGGGGCGACCACTTGGATTCCTGCTGGCTCTGCTCTGGATTCTGGCGCTGCGTCGTCTTTCAGTGGAGCTGCAGTTTCTCCAATGTGGATGAGCATATGATGATTCAAATGTCCTGACTGTCTGAAAGCCTTTCCACACTGGTCACAGAGGTAAGGTTTTTCTCCAGTGTGGATGAGCAAGTGACGTTTCACATCAATTGATTGTGTGAAAGTCTTTCCACACTGGTCACACATGTAAGGCTTTTCTCCAGTGTGGATGAGCATGTGACGATTCAAATGTCCTGACTGTCTGAAAGCCTTTCCACACTGGTCACAGAGGTAAGGTTTTTCTCCAGTGTGGATGAGCATATGATGTTTCAAATATGATGACCGCCTGAAGACTTTCCCACACTCGTTACAACAATGTGGGTTCTCTAAAGCTTGGGTAGCTTGATCCAGCTCTCCTTGACTCAAACCACTTCCACCAGCATCAAGACATCCAGACTTGCACGTCTGGTCCTATGAAACGAAGAACAGACAAAGTGGTGGTCACAGCAGTGCAAGAGGATAATAAATGGCAAATGCTATTGAATTACACAGGAAGAGGTAGGGGTGTAACAGTACACAAAAATCACACTTCTGCACACACCCTCAGTTTTCAGATCATGCGTCATTATGTTCAGAGCGTAACATGAAAACAAGAAATCCAAAGCATTAAAGATTTTTCTCTCAAATATAAAAAACAATACAATTAAAGTTCAATAAGATGCAGAATTTAGAAAGTAGATACCCACCAAGCATTTGGAAGAACGACAACATATTATGATAAGTAATAGATAGCTGCTATGAATTGCTATCTGAAATGTGGATGAGGGAACTTATAACAGGGCTTGATCACTTTCAGTGTGTATTTAAAACCCAACAATGAGGTCAGCTGCTATAAAAACACCTCTGTTATCACTTTAGCGGAGTCTGAATTGTTAGCAAGATGCTGCTTAAATTTTCACAGGAAACTGAGTTTGCACAGAACTCCTTGTTTTCTTGTACTACTGATGTTCACAGTGGAATGAAGCCGCCTCAAATGAGTGAACAAATTTGACATACAACCTGCTACATACCTGATTACAGCTTAGCAATGCATGCAGCTTCCATCCAGTTCCCCCTGACTTTGTCTATCCTTACTATTGTTAACTATGAAACTGTCGTGTTCCCAAACAGCAGAATTGAATCATGTTGGAAGGTTTTCAAGCTCTGGTTGATGGTGAGGTGAAAATGTGGAGCTTCATTTGCAAACACAGTGGCTACATTTGTTTGATGGGCCAAACCAAAAGGCCTGAACTGAAAATGTTTGGTATAAATACACCCTGAACAAATGAAAGCTGGTAGAAGTGAAAATGCACTGAGGTTTCTTTTGTCAAGGTTACTTTTTCTATATAATAAAATCTAAAAGTGTTTTATCTGACATTTGCTATCAAATCCTAATAAACCCACAGCATTATCAGTTTGTTTTTAGTTCATTATTCAGACTCACATCCTTGTCAGTGGAGGATTTCTACGTTTCCCTAACAAGGTAGGTGCAGCAGGTGTTTCCAAGCAGCCAGTTTCCACATGACTACTACTGCCTGAGATGTGCTAAAGTAGCCAAAACCGGACAAGTTTCAATTCTATACACAGTGGCTACAAGTTGAAGTGACTTACCGCAGCCAATGAGCTCATTTCACTGCTGGTGCAACTCTTGTGTTCAGCCAGAGAGTCGTCCATCGATGAAGCAGCTCTGACAAAATCAAATAAAGATCGTAAATCCAGGGAAACCCCTAAAACTATAAATATACCACCAATTACAGTAAAACTTGTCATGCAAACACTTGAATAAACTTCTAATCTTGAGCATGAAAATGGATTTGATCTTGAAAACATTAGCTTAAAACAGACAGTAAAGAGCAATAACAGAAAATCTAGTTAGATTCATATCCACTGTAGTTTGTGCATTTTTTAAATAACTGTAGCTTGAAAATCCATGATAGAAACTAGTTTGAACAATGAAAGAGTTTAAATGTCACTGTTCCAGTCAGTTTTTGCCCTTTCATTTGTTTTATTTCTTACCGTTTATATGGATGACGTTTAATGAACTGTCGCAGTTTAGCAAGCATCTTCACACAGGTCAGAGTCACCGAGGATCTAGAGATGTATTGGTGGTTTCCAAGGCAACCAAAGGTAATTCCACTTCAAATGGTTTGAATTCCAGAAGTGTTTTTAAAAAACATCGAATTCAAGGCACTAAGTATCAGACACTTGAATAATTATTTTTATTCCATTTTTATTTATTTTTTTTATATTTTAATTATGCTTTAACTGTGTAATTTTATAACTGCGTTGTACGTAAAAATCATAAGACATAAGCTGACAAATGGGTCTTTTTCATCCTCTGTGTTGAGAACTTAATATAGTTCATGATATCAAAGTATTTCAGAAAGATTTAACTGTGCTTGGTATGACTTGACTGCTCTGGAGTTGTTGAGAGAAGGATGCTGCACAAACTGCTGAACGTAATACACAACATTTGACATGAACTAGTAATCAGACTATTTTCACTTCTTCAGTTCCACAATAGTAAAGACTGCTACAGAAAATCCTTTCTGTCCTCTGCAAATTCATATTTAACTTTGTTTACTGTGTGTTTTGTGTGCTTTTGACAGTCTAGTAGTGTATAACTGCTTTGGGTCAGTCTGTGTCAATTCACACAGAATTCAGGCAATATGTTGTTCCACTGAGTTAACTTTTTCCTTTTTAGGGACCCAGAACTAAGTTATGTAAAATACTTTGGCTGAACCGTGGTTGCTGTCACTGCTAGAAATGTATATATTATAACCCTTAAACAATAAAAGGAAAAAAAGATAAGCATATTTTCTTGGAAGACATTATTTTTAAATGCTAACTCTCACAGCCATGAAATTCAGTGACGACGTAGACAGTAATCTGTTGATGGCAATAGTGCATGTTATGTCACACCTTGTACTAATGATAGACGCACAAAAGTCAATGAAATGTGGACTGTATTTCTTGTAGGAAATACAGATATGCCTATATGTCTATATCTTTATACAAACAAGAATCGTTTTTTTAAATTCTATGCTGTTTTAATTTTCAAGGGTCTATAATGACAAACTTGGCCTCTGCTGCAGCAGTTACTTTCATCTGCTGGAAACAATTTTTTGCGTCTCCTTACCGAAAGGCATGGCTGTGGGAATTATACTTCTGTAAATATTAAATCCTTAAAAATGGCTCCCCGGGTAACAGTTTTTTTTTAAGGTAACAATAAAAACAAGTTAAACTCTAAGGACCACAGTATTGATTTTGATTTCGTACAAAATATTTATTTGTGACTAATATCATGTACCGATACAAACATTGTGGCGTTTCAGTCATACTACTATTATGCACACATAAATCTTTGCAGAATTATTCAGATGGACACCTTATTTGTCCAAAATAAAGTTGATCATGTGAAATCCTCACATTAGCAGCTCATTAAATAAACTCTTGGTACTCAGGTTTGGAGGCGACCACTTGGACTCCTGCTGGCTCTGCTCTGGATTCTGGCGCTGCGTCGTCTTTCAGTGGAGCTGCTGGGACGAATCACGGGCCGAAGGCAGCTGCTGGTCAATGAAGTTTCATCCACATCAGCAAGGAGGTCTGCTAGTTCTCCATCACTGATCTCCTCCTCAATGGTGCTGCCTGCACAGAGACCATTTCTTGTAAAATTCTATCAACATCTTGTTCTTTTTAAAAGCTCTCTCACCTATTTTCCACTTGTCCTATCTCATCAAACTCTCCTCAAACTACTTTTGGGTGAATCTTTCCCATGTTATTCTGCTGACAAAGTACCACACTAGAACACCTGCATTTTGTCCATTTTACCGTGGCTGGAAGAGGCATTTGTGCTTTTGTAGTTTCCAGATAGAGAACAATTCAAAAACATTCCTAAAATTAATCTGCAGTTTGGATGTTCTGTGTCTATTCTAATAAGCAGTTAGACAGATCTTATTTTAATATTGGTTTAATTTCCTGTATTTTAATGTCTACTTCTTGCAACACTTTGAAATTTCATTAGAAAAAAGGTGCTTAAAAAAAAAAGCTATTATACACAGCATTACCTGTATAATAAGGTATGAGCACACACTCAGGACAAATCCAGAAATCTTCAGGGCTTCTGTTAAATGGTGATGTCAAACAGTCCACGTGATACCTGAAAAGTTCAGCCACAGTTCTGGGATGAAATACTCTCAACTGGTGCACATGACCAGCAGCTACAACACATATTGAACATCATCCTACTGCTACACCTAAAACAACCCCTGGTATGTGCTGACAATGACAGAGCTTCAAAGGGTGAAATCATGTCAAAGAGAAAAATCTGCTCAGATATGAACCACTACATAAAAAAAATCTGAGAGTGTCAGCACTGTAAAGTCATACCCTGAATCACAGCAGCTGCACACCAGCATCTGGTGCTCCTGATTGCTACATCCACATTCCTCACAGACAACAGTATTGCTCTCTTCCTCCTCCTCCTCCTCATCATCCTCCTGCTTCCGTGAACTAATTTTGATCTGCAGTACACGAACACTTCAACCATCAGCACTGTTTATACATACTGTGTATTTGCAAATATATGGCAGAAAGCTTCTTTCAGCAAACCTCCTTTTGTACGTCCCCTCCAGGGCACTGTCTCTGGTAGATGAAAGCAAAACTGATCCGATCCACTGGGAAGGTGTTGGCTGTCTGTGATTCAGGACAAAACAACTAAATATGCAAGTCTCAATTAATGTTTACACTTACAAGTGTTTACAATGTGATGCACATTCTCCACATAGATAAAACTGGACTGCAATGCACAACATGCACCTGCAACTAATTTCTAAACCCAAATATATTTCATTCAGTTATTTACAAATAAATCTATGGACAAGTCAGTCTGCACCTATTTTAATAAAAGCTTCAGTCATTTTAATCAGAAATCCCCAAAATATGCTATTTCAAGCTCCTCAAATGTGACAACTTGATGTTGTTCTTTATCATAAATGACAGTAAACTAAATATTTTTGGATTATGGACTGTTGATCAAACAAGGAAGGTACTATTTACTGTCATTTTACTGACAAACCAGTTGACTGAATCAGAAGATTAATCAATCTATAATAAATCAATAAGCCAATCCTTGGCTCCAGCTCTAATTTAGAATGCCATAAAACAGAGAGAACCTCACAATAAAGGGGCTGGGAACAGAAAAGTTTTGTCATTCTTGACTGACAACTTAAGCAGATTAATTCAACACCAGTGTGAATCCCATTTACATTTTAAAAGACATTAAACAGTTTTCACATGTCTGAGATTGTCTTTAAAACCATTTTACATTACCCTTAAGACGGGACAACTATTTTTTTCTAATACACCACATTAAGTTTAAAACAAAACTTTGACACACTATAAATACTAGAAAGGAAGACTGTTTTGAATGGAAATGTAACATCAGTTATCTAGAAATATTCTGCTACAGAAATAACGTTAATCAAAAACAGACAATGGCAGCATTGTTGTGCAGTTGTTGCTACTACATAGGAAACTCAACACGACACAAACTTGTCTGACGGTATAACAATGATCTTTAAATTAAATCCGATTGCCATCCAAAGCAAAAAGCTTTTTTGATGCCACATGAAAAATGCTGCCTATGGTTTTGTTCAGCTTTTGGAAAGTTATTTTGGATATTTTACACCCATGCTTCCCCCTATTTTTCCCATCAATCATTCTAAAGTTATTAGCCCCATCCCATTATCTATACACCGCTTAATCCTCACTAGGGTCGCGAGGGGGCTGGAGCCTATCCCAGCTGACTCGGGCGAAGGCAGGGGACACCCTAGACAGGTCGCCAGTCTGTCGCAGGGCTACATACAGAGACAATCACTCTCACATTCACACCTACGGGCAATTTAGAATGATCAATTAACCTCAGCATGTTTTTGGACTGTGGGAGAAAACCCACGCATACTCCATGCAGAAAGATCGCGGGAAAGCCGGGATGCGAACCAGGGATCTTTTCGCTGCAAGGCGAAAGTGCTAACCACTACACCACTGTGCAGCCCCTCTAAAGTTATTACGTTTTTCCAAATACTTATGGCATGTGGTGAAAATTCCAGTTTTTCATCAATGTTATGCTCGTATATATTACACGGTTTATATATCGATCTAAAGAAACATTTAGACGTACTTTAAAACAAAATGCTAACATCGTCCAGATTCTCAAACGTATAGGTGTGCGTTTTTTTCTTCCTGAAACCGGCAATATATCACATAAATTAGGATAAGGCTGGACACAGATTAAGAATAAGAATTCATCTGTGTCAGGTGATGTTTGTTTACCTGAGACCACCGCTGGATACATTCAAGACAAAAGACATGCTGGCAGTTGTCCAGAGACCCCTCGTCTGCTGTCCAAAGGGACTCAGGCAGATGTAGCATTATCTAAATCTGACATCAAAACCCCACTTTTTCCAGCACCTGCATTTGTCTGCTTCATGTTGTAAATGCAACCGGACAAGGCTTTATCCGTTTAGATTTGATTTGAGGCACGTTTCTAGGAAACAGCTAAAGCAGGAGGAATGTCGAGTCAGTTTATCTCCATTAGAGCTGTAAAATGTGTAGAGCTCCTCTCTACAGTTCTCCGTTCGGGTGTGGCGGAGATTCATCAATTACATTTTGATGTTGACAACTAGCTCGGTGGTTAGCTAGCTAGCATTAGCCGGTAGCTTAGACTTTCGTGAAGTCGTTTCCGAGTAGAGCGTTTAATTAAAACAAACCACGACCAGCTTTTTTGTTTTTTACTTAGCTACCGCATGTGTTACCTCGCAGAATTTCTGTTCGCATATTAGCTGAAAAATAAAATCTCAAGGTGCTATTTTGAAGCTACTTCATATTCCGCGCGACACATAAAAAACATCCGATCCTCTTCCTTCAGAATAAAAGCGGCTAACACGGACTTCCTTTCTGTACGTGTGAGAGACAGAATGCGCAGAATAGCTGTAACTTAAACAACATTTTCTTCTTAAAAGCTTTAATTATTATTATCATTATAATTAATTACACGAGCACAGTGAGCCTGGTGCCATGTAAAATTCTAGCATTGGTAAACTGAACACAATGTACAGAGTCGAAAGAACGTAGGATTATAAATTATCCCATGTGTTTTTTTAAATCCGGCAATGTAAAACCACTCACAGAGCTCATGTTGCCATAGTAACATCTGTGACATGCACTTGCTTCAAGAAGTATTCAGACCCCTTCACTTTATATGCACTTTTATTTTGTAGATTTCCATCCAGTCTGACAAAGTTTTCAAGGATTTGCAGGGAAAAATATGATAACCTGTTCAAATCAAGTCATGCAAAACTGTAGAAGGGCCCTCTATAAACTAAAATAAGAGTCTGAAAACTTATTTAGACGAGAGTTTTCAGTTTTTTTGATTTGTATTAAATTTCTGAAAAAAAATGTGAAAACTGTGTCTTACTTTGTGGTTTTGAATTACTGAATGTAGACTGATATGGAGAACAAGGTGTTTAACTCCAAATCATATATATTGACATTTGCACAGATGCCTTCATCGGAGTAACTTAATTTACCAGAACCAAGTTTGAGATGCCACTTTTCATTTTCCTTGACTTCAGAACCAGGTCACAGTTCATACATAGAGGACCAAACGTAAAAGAAAAAGTGAAGCACGTTTGAACTGTATGTTCCTTTGATGTGATCGCATAAAGCAACTACAACACCAGGCCAGCCCTCAAACCATATGAAGATTAAAAAAGACACTCGTCTGACAAGGTGCTCATGTGGTAGTCTCTGTTGTTTATATTCATTACAGTTATACAGGGTGGGCCATAAGTTTCCATACATAGGAAAAATAAACATTTTATGTTGGACAACCATTTTTATTGATATGATGTGCTCTATATGATTACCATTGTTTCGAAAACACATATTAATACGTGTTTTCCACTGTTGATAAACTTGCATTAGCACAGTTGAAGTTATGCTTGAAATGGCGTTGGTGATACGTTCCTTGAGATGATTTATGTCGCGTATCTTCACCTGATACACCATGGCCTTCAAGTGCCCCCAAAGATAGCGTCAAACGCGTCTTCTAGGGCAGTGGTTCCCAACCTGTTTGACTTGGAGCCCCCACTATAAGCTGCACCCCAGCGCGGCGCCTTAATATCAAACCAAGAGTTGTAGTATGACCAGCAGGAGTCAGTTGCTGACTGCAGTAAATTTGTTGAATATTTGTGTCTCTTCGCTGTTTGCAGCGGTTTTGCATTTTGCATACAGTCCCTGTTCACTCGTCACACAGCCGGCTGCTCATAGACACCTATGTTATTTCTGCGGCTCGAAAGACAGCTACTTTTGATTTACCTGGGCTTGTAGTACATTGTCTACCTTACAACGATGGAAAAGAGGCATCGTTCATGTTTAGACAACGTATATTTAATGAGTTATTGATGCCGGAAATTCGAATTTGTGAAAATCTTTCCGACTTTACCGAACTGTGTTTTGTTTCCTGACGTCGCCGTAATTCGCTGGCTTCGTGCTGTCATTTGTGAGCATTTCACCACAAATAACATAATTCTGTCTTGTCCTTTAATAAAACCAAATTTAAGGTAACTCTCGAGGTATAGCCGGAGTTTTTAGGTCCTGATGAATCTTCACCCGTTTTGCGTTTTTCCAGACACCGTTTCCGTCAGTAATTTTCTAACTGCACACAAACTAATTAAAGCTGCAAGCAGCGTTGGACGGGTCCTCGCATCCTTGCTGGCCGGCGAATCCACGCATGTCCACCAGGTGGCGCTGCGACCAAAAGTGCATGTCGGCCTATGGATGCGATGAGGGCTGGACTCTGATCACAGCCGTAAAATTTCAGGCAGACTGGAGCATGTTCAGGCTACTTACAGAGCTCTTCCTGTCCATCCACCAGGTGGCGCTGCGACCGAGAGTGTATATTGGCCAATGGATGTGATCAGGGTCAGACTGTGATTCCACATATAAAATTTCAGGCAGATCGGACCATGTACAGGCTAGTTATAGAGCTTTTCCTTCTATCCACCAGGTGGCGCTATGACTGTGGCTGTATTTCAGCATGTGAATGTCATCAGGGCGGGACTCTGATCATACATGTAAAGTTTGAGGCAGATTGGAGCATGTTTAGGGCGGTTACACAGCAGTTGATATTTCATGGCGAAGCATCAAAGTTCAGGAGGCCGCCATGGCCACGCCCTCAGACTTTTGCGGAGCATTTTGATAACTTTTGATCACCCATGTGTGTAGTACATCCTGGCCGAATTTCATCTCTCTCGGTGTTACCCTGTTTGAGTTTATAGCTTTTGAAAATGTCTAAAAATGACCCAAAATCGTCAAAACATATAACATATAGTTCAAAATGGCTGACTTCCTGTTGGATTTTGGTCATGGGTGTCAATTACATTTTTGTGTGTCTTGATGAGTTACATATGTGTATGTTTTTATGTTCAGCTAATATCATTTCCTCTGGACAATGTTTGTGGTGTTAGAAGTGGACGTTTGTAGGGAGTTTTCAGTTGCGATACTTTAATGCATAAATATTTGCAGTGGTGGTTTCACTGCAAGCATCTACTGATGTCACCAGTGAAGTAAATAAAAACAGCATTTGTTGAACTTTACGCCTCTCAGTGTCTGCAGTTAGTTTAGCTGAATCAATGCAAAGATATTTCTATTTTTCTACATGACAGGAATGTCAGTGAAATCCAAATGCTAAGAATAAACAAGTGATCTGCCTGGTCACAGATCCCACTTTAATCCAAAATAAAGACTTTGCAAGGAAATGAACTTGAAATATGAGCCACCAGTAAAAGTTGTGATCAGACAGAAGGGCCTGTATTTTATCTTTGGAGAAGTTTAACATGTAAGTTTGTGCAGCTGATCAGTGGTGAGGCCTGTGGATGACTGGAGATGTGTGTGGACACTTAGACGAAGCAGCAAATGTGTTGAAAATGAGTTGTCTTCTCAGAGTCTTGAAGATGTTTTGTCAGAGCTAAGAAAGAAGTAAGAGATCCTGCAGGTGATTGTTGAGTGGTGTTGAGGAATTTGAATGTAGAGGAATAGCAAAGAGATTTTGAAGATATTTAAGCCATAAGTTGTATTTTATTTGTTTGCTGTTCTCTCCCATTTGTAGTGAAGAGAAGTGATTTGACATGAAGAATGTGATTTGTGTGGCTTTGAAATTGTGTTAAAATGTAAAAATGAGTGATGAGGAGAAGAGTGTGACTTTTTAGTATTGTGTTTTTTAGCGTGTTCTTTAAAAGTTGTAGGTAGATTATGTTCTTTTTTTGATTTTGTGGATTGTTTTTTTTTTTCTTTCAGTGTTGATGTCACCGCCTTGACGAATAGAAGAAAAGCCTGTATTTGGGTATGTAGGACTGGTAGTCCAGAGGTAGTGATGGTGGTTTGGAACCTGGAGAGTGCAGGTTCAATCCCCCACTCTGCTCAAGCTTTTTTTTCACATTTGGACAAAATTCGCCAAAAATGTTCTTGAAAGAGAGTTTGCGCTCTTTGCGCTCTTTGCGCTCTTTGCGCTCTTTGCGCTCTTTGCGCTCTTTGCGCTCTTTGCGCTCTTTGCGCTCTTTGCGCTCTTTGCGCTCTTTGCGCTCTTTGCGCTCTTTGCGCTCTTTGCGCTCTTTGCGCTCTTTGCGCTCTTTGCGCTCTTTGCGCTCTTTGCGCTCTTTGCGCTCTTTGCGCTCTTTGCGCTCTTTGCGCTCTTTGCGCTCTTTGCGCTCTTTGCGCTCTTTGCGCTCTTTGCGCTCTTTGCGCTCTTTGCGCTCTTTGCGCTCTTTGCGCTCTTTGCGCTCTTTGCGCTCTTTGCGCTCTTTGCGCTCTTTGCGCTCTTTGCGCTCTTTGCCTTTTCCAGCAACTTCTTGGTTACGCAGGAACCACCCTTCAACTCCAATCCACTGGACACTCCACACCACAGACCACAACCTTTCCACTCCACTATCATCCTCCGCAAGGTTCCCAGTGGGGATTCGAACCGTGACCCTCCACATGACAGACACACAACCTATGTGTGAGCTATCTTTCACACAAGGTCCTTCGTGGACTTTGTTGTAATGATGGTTGAAAGAGGTTGTCATACAGCCAAAGTATGTATATATTGTAAATAAAGCTGCTGTAACAATGTAAATTTCCCCTGGAGTGGGGAGAAATAAAGAACTTTATCTTATCTTTATCTTATCTTAAAAAGTGTCAAAAGAGCCCTGGGCTGGATTCGAACCAAAAACCTCCTGGATGAGAGGCAGATAACTTACCACTGCACTATCCTTCCTACTGGGTGTAACTGTTAGTTTTCGTAAATGATGGTACACAAAACTATTAAGGAGGTGAAGATAATAAAGGTACTAAGGTGGATTTCAACCGGGGACCTTCAACATGCCAGGCAAAAAACTTACCTCTACACCACCTGTCCTACAAGATGCTGCTCTAACTTTGCTTAAATGATGCTAGCAATTAGTACTGGAGCATCCAAAGGACACATAAAAAGTGTGAGTGGGGATTTGAACCATGGACCTTCAACATGTGAGGCACAGAACTTACCTCTGCACCACATTTCCTACAAGGCGTTGTTGTAAATTGACTTAAATGATGGCATCAATCAGTACTGGAGCAATCAAAGGACAAATAAAAGGTGTGAGTGGAGATTTGAATCATGTGAGGTACAGAACTTACATTGCAGGTTTGTTTCTGAGACTGAATACACCCAATCTCATCTGATCTGCAAAGCTAAGCAGGGTTGGGCCTGATTAGTATTTGGATGGGAGACTACCTGGGAATACCAGCTGCTGTAAGCTTTTTACTTCTCCTCACAACCTGAACAAGACACTGCTGGTCATTCACTAGAGACAGCTATCAACTAAAACCTCTTGGTTTCTTTATTATACACTCTATGAGGTGGATAAGCTGCAGCTCATGCTGATTTATTGCTGGTTCTGGTTGGAGCCAAAGAACAAAGGCGTCACCTGTTGGAGCAGCTGATGTCCTGCAGCCTCTTCACCACAGAAAGCCTCTGACAGCTTCAATTCTTTACACTCTGACTGCAAGACACCAATCACATAGGAACATATACATGTGTGGAACAAAGAGCTGAACTGACACTCAACATGTGTTTGACCATTTATTGATAAAGACATTCAAACATGTCTAGAGATAGAACACCAACGCACGGTGTAAGAAAGGTCAGAACAGACTTCACCTGCTCAGGAAACTGAGGTCCTTCGGGGTGCAGGGAGCAATTCTGAGGACCTTTTATGGTTGTGTGGTGGTATCAGCCATCCTGTATGGAGTGGTCTGCTGGAGCAGCAGCATCACGGCTGCAGACAGGAAGAGACTAAAGAAACTGGTTAAGAAAGCAAGCTCTGTCCTGGGCTGGTGTTAGACAGGAGGATGATGACAAAGCTGTTGTCTATCATGGAGGACATCTCCCACCCCCTGCAGGAAACAGGACCATCACCGGCAGCTCCTTCAGGGACAGACTGCTTCACCCACAATGTTTGAAGGAGGTCCTTCCTTCCTGCAGCAGTCAGACTGTGTTCAATCAAACCTGCTCCCAGTAGTTCAGATCACCCATGAAGTAACTGCAATAAAATGTAAATAAGTCAATATGTGCAATTTCACAAGATTTTTTTTTTTTTTACAAGCATTTCTATTTCTTCTCTAAGGAGAAAGCATCTATTTATATCTGTGCACTGAGTGCTGCTTTTCTTTTTACTTTTTTTCCTATCTGCTACTGCCACACTGAAAATTTCCCCACTGCAGAATCTACCTATCCATCCATCTATCTATGGTCCATCTACCTCCCTACCTATCTATCCATCCATCCATCCATCCATCCATCCATCCATCTCTCTCACAGGTGTGGGGGTTGATTCACCTGTTCTCAATCACCTTAATCCACGAAGGCCCTGGTTCTTCATTCTTCCGCTCTCTGCCAGACCAGAGACTTTGAAACCAGAACCTTTCTCCTACAATTAGTCTGGTTTCCCCTTTTTGTTTTCACCTTGGTTTAGTTATCCTTTCTGTGTTGGTTTTAGTTTCATTCGTTAAATAAACTCCTTGTAATCTTTGACCTGTGTCTGCAGATGTCCTGTGACACCAATGATCCCATCTGATATTTAGCATGTTTTCAATTATTGGTCCCATTTCTTAAAAAAAAAAAAAAAAAAAAAAAAAAAAGCCCCCTGAAATCTGATCAGATAAATGAATGTGAAACTACATTGGGTCTGCTGCAGCTGCCTCCCTCTGATCTTGTTCCTGCCCACAGCACAATCTGATCAGTGAAACACTGAAGGACAACTTCAGCATGTAAAACATAAATAAGCAAAGGCTGCAACTCGTGATTATTTTAATTTTAACTTAACTTTATGTGCTGTTCAAAAACTTTATTTTTTCTGCAAATGTGTAGTGATTCCAAATCTTGGTTATTGATCTCCTTGATTACAAAAAAAATCTGTATCGACCCGGAAAAAAAACAAACATGTCAGGCACCCTATGATGTTAACTGTTTGCCTGAATGTTTTTGTTTAAAATCCTCAGTAATAACCTTTGACTGGTTGCTCTTAACCCTGTAAAACTCACTGCTGCAAAAATACAACATCAGCTTATTTTTTAATTACTATTTTCTATTATATATATCTGAAATAAACCCTAATCTGGGGTCTGACAGCAGCGTGAGGTCAAAGAAGCTGCCATCAGCTGCTGCACTTCTGTCCGTCCAGCAGATGGAGCCATGGAGCTGCAGTGAAGTGAAGAGCAGCACAAGGCAACCACCACTTCCATCCACTGACGCATTCAATTTGACTGACGCTAATGTTTTATTGACTTCCAACCACTAAACCAATAAAAGCTGCAAGCAGCGTTGGATGAGTCCTCGCATCCGAGCGGCCCGACTGGCCCACGCATATCCACCAGGAGGCGCTGCAACTGAGAGAGTAAAGTTTCAGGCAGATTGGAGCATGTACAGGCTACTTACACAGCACTTCCTGTTTCATGGCGAGAAATCCAAAATGGCCGCCAAGTGGTGCAAAGATGTGATTAGGGCCGGACTCTGATCATACATGTAAAATTTCAGGCAGATTGGAGCATGTACAGGCTGGTTACACAGCACTTCCTGTTTCATGGCGAGAAATCCAAAATGGCCGCCAAGTGGCACAAAGATGTGATTAGGGCCGGACTCTGATCATGCATGTAAAATTTCAGGCAGATTGGGGCATGTACAGGCTGGTTACACAGCACTTCCTGTTTCATGGCGAGAAATCCAAAATGGCCGCCAAGTGGCACAAAGATGTGATTAGGGCCGGACTCTGATCATGCATGTAAAATTTCAGGCAGATTGGAGCATGTACAGGCTGGTTACACAGCACTTCCTGTTTCATGGCGAGAAATCCAAAATGGCCGCCAAGTGGCACAAAGATGTGATTAGGGCCGGACTCTGATCATGCATGTAAAATTTCAGGCAGATTGGAGCATGTACAGTCTGGTTACACAGCACTTCCTGTTTAATGGCGAGAAATTCAAAATGGCCGCCATGTGGCGCTATGACTGTGAGTGTATATCAACCTATGGACGTGATTAGGGCTGGACTCTGATCACACATGTATAATTTGAAGCAGACTGGAGCATGTACAGGCTAGTTAGACAGCACTTCCTGTGAGGAAGGATGGTGAGGTTTCCAACTTTGCAACAGTGCCTGAGCAAATCATATGTGATGCTTGGTTCCATCGGGAAAATTCCCAAATTCTAAACTGAAAATTGTGATATTTCCGTAAAATCATTTGATTCTACATGACTCACTTAAAAAGTGTCCAAAAATATACTGCTCACACTGGATCTGATAACCAACAACCACATAACAAAATAATTGTAAATATTTGGCTACACTGAGAAAGAAAATTGAATGAAAGACCACAATCTGGAAGATTATGGGGAAATTCCCAAGTTCTTGCTTCAGACAGACACATGTAGAAATTAAACATTACTTTGACTAGTTTCCCTGTGCGCTAAAGTTTTGAGTAATCAGGTTTAATGTTACAGTAAGATTCTTCTTTACATCCAACTTTATACAAAGAGAAATACAAGACAATGCATTTACTGTCCAATACAATGAATTAAAAGCTGTGGTGCAGATCAGCTGCGTGCAAGTAGGATACAGTATGTACACATTAAATGAAAAAACAATGACATTGTTGGAACAACAAGCTGTTGTCCACCATATGAACCCTGTTCAGTACTAAAAACTACCTTCTGAGCTTTAGTTCTGTTTAAATCAGAACCACCAGTGTTTGAACAACAACAACCAGAATGTGGTGCAGTGGTGCATTTACTGAGAGAAACAAACAAAAGTAGAATTAAGGGCAAATTATATTTATTTACTGATAATGACTGATAATAGATTTTTTGTTGTTTTATTTTAATTTGGTTTTATTTTTTTATCTTTTTGTTTTTGGGAGGCAATTTAGAGAGTCCGATTAATCAATTTAGATAGATAGATAGATAAGATAGAGAGAGGAATCAGGGTGGAGAAGTTGGAGAAGGGCTTACTGATCCACACAAGATGTATTTGTGGAAAGCCTTTGTAACTCTTCTCTTGATGCGTTTCCACAAGCTCTTCTTCTTTGTCTTGACCTCAGTTCTAGTGTCGGCATCTGAGCTCTGCTCCGATGATGTCGAGGAGAGAGTTGGATGAAGGACTTCATCTTTGATGTGGCTTCTTTTAATGGAAATGTCCTCAATCTGACCGCCTGCTCCTGGACAGCACTCACCCATTGTACCAGCCTCAGAAGGAGTTTGATGTAGAACTTCTGTGTGGGTTATTTTGACGTCAGCATCTCCTGTGGGCATCATTTCGATGTCAGAGATTTTAGGTAGGCCGGTATCCACAGAGTTTTTGGGTGATGTAACAGCCACGGGTGTAGTTGGTAATTGGACACTTAAGTCTTCAGATTCCTGCCACGATGTGTGAACTGGATGTTGGAAGTTCAAGTTGACATGTTCCTCCAATGAAACAGCAGCCCGGGAGGGAACTGAATGTCGGAGGTGAAAGTGTACATGTTCCTGCAGCGACATAGCAGCCCGGAAAGGAACTGGATGCTGGACGTTGAAACTTCCATGTTGTTGGTTGTCTATGTGTGTTAATTGAGTCCCAGCATCTCTTGATGGGCTCTGAGGGATGCTGGCAGCAAAAAATTCATGGTCCAGAACCTGTTGAGCTGTGATCCGGTTGGACGCATCAAGGTTCAGCATGCTTTTGATCAAGCTAATGAACATCTTCTGATCCCTGGGGTGGTCAGCGTCTTGCTTCATGTTTTGCTCAATTTCATCCAGAGATTTGAGCATAACACTCCTGGTCTCGGATGCACGGAACCTGCGTTCACGATAAATATCCTTTGGAGTCTTGAATCTCCAGCGTGAGCTGCTGTTGTCTTGGGGATAGAAATAATCATTAGTGTACAACCCATTATCCAGGAGGTCATCCGGTGGCTGGCCTTGGGTTTCTACGATATATCTGACCATATCGTAATGCGAATTGCCCGGGTACATACAGCACCCCATGGCCAGCTCTGCCATCACTAGACCCAGAGCCCACATATCAACGGACTCATTGAAGGGTACTCCCAGTAACATTTCTGGTGCACGGTAAACGCGCGTCCCCACAAATTCACCTTGGTGTAGCGCTGACACTGGACGTGCTAGGCCAAAGTCAATAAGTTTGACTTTCAATGGTTGATGACTGCGGTCAACAACCATGATGTTATCAGGTTTTAAGTCCATGTGTGTGATACCAATGGAGTGCAGGCTGGCGAGAGCTGTGGCCAGCTGATGTAATATCGGCTTCAGCTCTCCAATGGTAAAGAACCTGTCCTGCTCCTCCATGTAACCGCGGAGACTCATATCAAGTAGCTCAAAGGTGATGCAGATATTTTCTTTGTCAAAGAAATATCCGTCCCATTGGACGATGTTGCAGATGTCATGATCCAGACACTGCATCCGCTTCAGTACGGCAATTTCATAGAGGGCCTGTTGCAGAACGCCTTCCTCGCCCTTGTTCACTTTGACTGCAACTGACTTTTGGGTCTCTGTATTGCGGCATTTTGCCACAACACCAAAGGCTCCTTCACCAAGAATGCCTTCTACCACGTGGAAACTGCCAAGCGTGTTTCCTTTTCTAATACTGAGGTTCTTTGCCATGGTATTCCAAAGGATTGTTGATAGGTGAATTTACTGAAGAATCTTTCTCTCTGTGCTGGTGTTTTCAAACGACTGTTCTCTCAAAGTGTGGCTAGCTTATCTGACTTCTTGTTAATTTATACAGTTTTGAGCGTGGCGTCATCAATGATGTCATAATATTTCACAGGCTGTGATTGATTGTGACCTCACGTTCTATGCACAAGCTCCGCGCAGATTCCACCAACGGCCGAAAAGTTTAAAAAACAACACAGGGCTTCAAAAGACAACACTGCACAGGGTGTATGCCCAATAAGTGTGAAGTATAATGTAAAATAATTTTAATAAAATAATTATTCGCTTATTGACTTTGATAAGCGGCCAGTGGTTCATGTGGCTTACCGGTAAGGTCGTTTGTCCCGCCTCGGACTGTTTCGGTCCGTGCGCCCGTTGAAAGTCACAGCTACACAGGTAGTGAAACGTTGTTGTGCTTGTCATAGCGGCTGTTGGCATTTCTGCCTGAGGCTAGAGAGATCTGACGCCGTTTCTCCGCTAGTAGTTGACATTTTGCGCCGACACTTTGGTGAGTTCAGTACAAGCGTGAGGCAGCTAGCCGTTATGCTAAACTGTAGTATTGTTTACCGAGTTGACTTGTGCTGAGTACATTAGCAAGCTAGCAGCGTTAGCCGAACGGTTAATCCACGTTTACTCGTGCTAATTGCGTTAGCCGACTAACAGACTGTTCTGAGTTTTTAAAAATGCCAGACACACATGTTCTGTATACTGGTGTATTTGTAAGACTGTTTTATATTCAGTGTAATGTGAATGTTGTGTTGGTAAACGCTGCTCATGAGATAATATTAGTGCCTTATATGATTAGCAACACATTGTATTAGCTCCATGAAACTAATAGATTAGATGCTGGTTTGTCATGGATGGTTTGTGTTTTAATCCCCTTTCCTCGTAAGCAGTTGTACAACTGAATTACAACTGACCAGTATGCTAATTTCTTTTTAGCTTTATTCCGTGGTCATTAATGTTGACAGGTTCGCTCGAAGCTTAAATGTAGTTTGACTGTGAAAATCTCGAAACACAGGAATTTTCTTCAGGCCTTCCAGAGAGTCCTAGAAGATTTGAGAACTTTGTATTTATCAGATGGTAAGCCTCAACCCATAGGGAATTGAAGCCCACACAGTTCTGTGGTCAGGATTTTCACATGCCCAACTGCTAACAGATCAACCAGGTGGTTGAGAACAGTGACATTTACAAACCTATTTATGTCTTTTTGCTGAATGTATCCTCTGGGTTTCATTGGGTTGTTCAGCCATCAAACCCCAGGTATTTTTGCAAAAAGTTTTGTGGCATGTCCATCATCTTTGGTATCCCTCTTCTTGGCTAGTGCTGTATTTAAGATCTTCTCATAGTTGTTATTGTTACTGAACCCAATTTCACTAACTTCATGAAACCAGTGGCATGGGATGGTGCTCCACTATCGGCCTCTGATTGGAAGAGGAAGCAATAACTTGAGTTAAGTGATTGGGGAGGTGCTGAATATTTTATGTGGGAGGACAGAGAAAACACAATGCCTCAGTTGTCATGATTTGTGGTAAGACATTTGTTGGATGTTTAAGGGGTAGCTCGTTCCACAAAAGTTAAGGTGTGCCTTTTTAACAGCTGTATGTCTCTGGATATTGCAGTATGGCCACACAACTTTTATGGGGGGGTTTGATTTCTTGTTGTGTGTGAGATGTCGGTATAGCAGGTATGCAGGAATGTATTGCAGGTGAACATTTTTTTAATCATTCATTTAATCGTTAATTTTGTATCTCTTGTTTGTGCTTTTCACAGTGACTGTTCAGATTTGTTTGCTGTAGTTAGCCTGCCTGGCCTTGCAGGGCCTGTAGATGAAAAGATCTGAGGGTGTGCCTTGTGAGAGTGGACTAACTCCTTTTATTCTTGTTTATTTATAGGCCTCCCTCAGGTCCCCCTCATCCCACCTCCCTTGCAATAGACCACAGCAGCAGTTAAATTAAGGCCCAAGAGGCAGACATCCTGCAGCAGACTGAAAAGGCAGAAAACCAGTTGCATGAATGAAATGAGAACATGAAGACTGTTCCCTAAAAAAAATTGAAAGTTCTCAGCTGACCATGTGTCAGGCAATGACAGAAATGTCAAGATGAGGGTGAGGCAGAGGACAAGGACGCAGGAAAGGTGGTCCTGCCTGCATCTACAGTCTGATCATCAGGTGTGTATGACTCTGACTTCTCCCTCTCGGCCTTTTCTTTCCTCAGTTGTTGTTGAGGAACGCACAACAGCTTAATAACTCATTTTACTCATCAGGCAAGAAAAGACTGGCAGAGCCATGAAGTCATAAAAGTTGTTTTCCACCACTATGGCTAACGCAGTGGCTGCCTGAGCTGGTTAAAGCGACAACAATACAGCTAAATGATCACCATTCACTCACATGAAATTTTAGCTCGCACACTCGCAACAAGTGGTCGCATGTGTGATCATTTTGATTGCAGTCTTCAGCCCTATCTGTGCTGCCAGTGTGGACATTGATACAAAGACTTCAGGCTCAGAAGATGACAGACCGTCTATCCAGCCATCACACCAAGAGCTGAAGGGGTGAAAGCAGAGGCCACTTGTGGACCAGCCTATAAAGACATCGCATTGGGTGAGTCACAGTCAAACTGATGACAGTGTGATGTTTGCTATTGATTACAGTGAAGCCAAGGTTAATGTGTATAAAAAATGAAGTTCTTACATTTACTAAGTATGTCATCATGACTCACGTCATTTGCACACATACAATGCATACATGGAGCCAACTTTATGACTACAGATACTTCTCACTGCACAGCACATGTTTCAGTAGGCCCACATGAACATTTTGACGAAGCCTGGAAGAAAACATATTTTAGAAGTAATACTTGAATACATTTCTGCCATTTTTTTTTAAATTAACACCTCCTCGTGTCAAAGATCTGTAATGTTATATATATGTCACACTGTTTGTTGATGGTGAATTTATTCCCCATGTGTAAAAGTTTCAATCACTCTCCCCAGTGGGAGTGTACTCTTATGTTTACATGTTTAAATATTATGCATCTCTATTAATGAATGTTGACAGTTGACACTGTGGTTTTTGCAACATTTGACTGAAAATGACCACAGAGCAAATCTTCGAAAATTACAATGAGCAATCAGAAAGTGACATTTTTTAGACTAACACAGTTACATGGTTACATACCCTTTTCATGAAAAGCAGAGTTTTTGTGCAGTTTTGTGTGCTGCATCTGGTTAACTATCCCTGTTTTATTGGAGTGAGCGTGAGAATGCATCATACAGTTTGTGGAGATCTGTTATTTACCACATTTTTCCTGAATTGCTGAAACCAAACACTTTCAATAATCCGATAGACCTAAAAGTTATATCAAATTACTGTAGTTTGTAAAAAATAGAAAAAAAATTGTTTGACATTATGGGCAGAATAATTAACATGACTGTTGGGTTGTTAATTCACAGATAATATGTGTAATTTTACTGACTTTTCTTATTTATTCAGCAATAGAAACAGAAAACTACAAGTTAAAATTTTTCCCCAGTGAATATTAGTCAAAATGACAGATAGACTCTGCCATCAACCAAAGCTCTTTCAGGGTGGAGGATGGACAATTTATTGACCTAAAATCTGCTTTGTTTCATTGTGTGTTTTAATGCTGAGACTTTGACAAGTCTGAGAATTTACTGATACACTGACAGCATTACATCAAAGTTTGGGGTGTGTTCAAGATAGCAGTAATGATGTCTATCACTATCAGCTGTAATATTAATGTGAGGCAGACTTTGTAGGAGACAGTTCCTGTGATTCCTAAAAAAACTTTCAAAACATACAAACATGATTCACTTCAGTTAAGTGTTGATTTCATATCCACAGAAAATGAAGGGAATATTAGAAGAAAGTTGATAGTTGTTAACTTTGTCATCTGACCTGACTGCTCTGACGGAGAGATAAAAAGAACGCTTGCAGCTGAACACTGCCCTGAGTCCTGGCTACCCATGCAGCCTGAACATGAGTGCTTTTAGCTGCCCTCTGAGCACCAGGGACGAGGCCCACATTTCTGGGAGCTAAAACTGGGAAGAGGTAAGTATTTGTGGTATGGTCTCCTCACTACCAGAGTGGGGTCCCAGCTTGCTGGATCCCTCCCCACAACCTGGCTCCTCCATACCTCACTGAACTCCTGCACTGACACACTCTCACCCACACCCTCCACTCTGCTGATGCTGGCCTCCTGTCACCCTCCATCTGGACCAAGTACCAGACCTGGGGACATGGAGCTTTCTCCACTTACCAGAAGCATCAGAGAGTCCTCCTCTCACACTCCATATTCAAGAAATCCATAAGGACACATCTTTGCAACCCTGCCTACAAGTCATAATCCATTTTCCAGATGCTGCTTCTACGTTAAAAAATTTTTTTAAAATTTTTTTCTACTTTGTGAAACATCTTTGAGTGTCTTGAAAAGCACTTTGTAAGTATTATATAGGGAAAAAGATGAGTTTCATATATGCTGATTTTATACTTTTCATGCTGTTGGATGCCTGATTGATACTTTTAAGATACTGTCAGCTGCCAAACATGCTCCCTAAAAAATACTATTGTATCCTTTTATAGAAACCTAGACCAGATTCTGCCGTGTTGTTTTCTTTGTTTTCTTGCAGCACTGATGCTGAATGACTCGAGGACACAAAATGAAAAGACGACTGAAAAGAGGGCCCCGGCAGAAGGGACAAATGAGACACAGCTCCAGAAGTCACATGACGATGAGGGGCTGAGTTTACCAAGTGAATGAGATATTGTCTGCTTATACAAGTACTTAGTTTACAGCATATAGTTTTCTGTAGAAATATGATTTATGTGAGACTCAATCAACAATGTATCTGTGTGTTTTTCCTTCACAGCCCCCTCCTAAACCCCAAACATTTTAAAATAGAAAGTAGGGAAGAGTCCTTAAAGATGAAATAGAAAATGAGACACATCATCCAGATATGAGAAGAAATGATGTAAACTGACCCAGGATCAGCATATTACATGTCTGGCAGCTCAACTAACACCAGATAACTTGATGAAGTAAATGGATCATGACATACTTCATGTTAATATTAGCATATGCATTTATCCAGCTAAAATGCAATTATTTATCTCTGAATTAATGAGTGTTTTCTCTGTGTTTTTGTTTTCTGTGTAGGTTTGCTTTCTCCAAGACCCTCAACAATCACAAGGATCAGATCAGGACAGGGAGCCGACCCCCCTCAGATCTCTGGCGCCCCCCCTGAGGGGGCGCGGACCCCAGGTTGGGAACAACTGATCTAGGGTATCTGAAACATAAAAAATTATACATTATTCATTATCTATGTATGGAAACTTATGGCCCACCCCGTATTTAAGGAGACTGTAAAGCCTTCAGTTTTTCTCTATTGAATCATTAAACAACTGGACACAGTTCAGGAGAAGCTGCTGCATCTGAAACAATACAGATGTGCAGGAAAATGTTCCCTCGACTACAGTAGGGCATCTTTAAAACACAAAAAGATAAAGCGCATCAGTTTCCATGTGGGTTATGGTTTGCTTTGTTTTTGTACTTGGCCTTATAATTGTGTTGTTTTTTTGCTCTCTGCACTTGTTTTTGTGTTTGAGTTAAGTGAAAATGAGAAGTTAAATTTATAATACTGATGTTATACTTTAAAATAAAACCCACAAGTTACTTAAAACACACACACACACACACACACACTCATCTCTTAGGGTGCTGCTGTGGGTGGATGATATAAGTAGACTGCTAAAATACTGTCATGCTATGGTTTCCTGTCTGTCTCTTACACCTTCACACTGGAACAGGAAATGAAGACGTCTTAGCAAAGAGCCACATGGTTTAAAGTCAGCGCAGTCTGAGAGGAGCAGCACAAACAAAACCCAGCCTTCACCGTATGTTTTCAACGTGCTGCGGAGCTTTCTGCATTTGGAGGTCAAGTGAAGTGGTCCATACGCAGCTTGGTAAGTGACTTTTTAATCCAAAATTCCTCACATTTCATTACTTTATATAGGAAAATAAGTTAGTCAAGAAAATGTTTAACTCATGAGAATGAGGTGAAAACCCACCAATGTTGTGAAACTCAGGATTTGAATTTGTGTAAAAATCAATCAGGAAGATTAAATATTCAACAACTGAAGAACATTGTTATTACTGAGGTGTTACCTTGCTGATTTATTCATTTCTCCACTTTGTCCCGCTTTGTGCTTTTTAGGTGATTCCTGAAACAAGTGCAGTAAAAATGTGTTAAATTACCTTCATTGTTAATAAACTTAAATATGGAATAATCTAATGAGTTTTCTGGAGGGTTAGAAGCAGAGTAACAGAATGACTTACTGGATTTATTACTAATCAGTTAAGTAACATGCTGTGTAAAGTAAAGGTGGAAGAACTCTGAATGGAAACATGTTTGTCTCACTCCAGTTGCAGAAGACGGCCTGCAATGCTGCAACGTTTTCCATAATCTGCCTACGCTTTCTTTGATTTGACAAGAAACACTCAATCTGCCATGAATAACAGAACAGACGGCAACTGCAGTGCCCCACCAGCAGAGTATCAGTACTATCTTTTCCCAGCAGTCTACATCCCCGCTTTAATCATCGGTCTTCCGGGAAATCTGGCAGCCCTCTTCGTCTTCACCTTCAGGGTCACTCCTCGCACAGCCTTCAGCATCTACATCAGCAACCTGGCCCTGGCAGATGTCATCATCCTCTGCACGCTACCGTTTCGGATCCACTACCACCTCAACAGCAACAACTGGGTGTTCGGGGACGTCGCCTGCCGGGTCACTGGGATTCTTTTCTTTGCCAACATCTACATGAGCATCTGCTTCATGACTTGTATCTGTGTGGATCGCTACATGGCCACAGTGTATCCACATACTTACCTGAGGCTGCGGAGCGCCCGGTGCTCTCTGATTGTGAGTGTGATGCTCTGGTTCATCGCCGGAGTGGCCATTCTGGTCTTCATCGTCATGGGACCTCTGGAGAGCAACGCGGACGACTCTGCGGGCCACAGCTGCTTCGAGAACTTCGCCAAAAAAGAGTGGGACACACGTCTGAGGCCGTACAGCGTGTTGGTACTGATCTTCGGCTCCCTGGTGCCCTCTTTGATAATCCTGGTGTGCTACCCGCTGGCCGCGAGGCGCATTGCCATGATCGGGACTAAAACAGCACAAAAAGCAGTGAGGGTCATTTACACCATCCTGGCCATCACACTGCTCTGCTTTCTGCCCAACCACGTAGTCTACCTGCTGCACCTCCTTCGACGGTTGGAGATCATAGAGAGCTGCTCCGCTGCCAACGCCATCTACGACGCCCGGCGGGCCACCATGGCGCTCGTTGTCCTCAACACATGTCTGGACCCCGTGCTGTACTACATCACCACCAGCCACTTCAAATGGAAGCGATTAAAGATGACATGGCTGTGGGGATGGGTGACCAGGAACAGGGGTGTCTATATCATTACAGTGAACTGAGAGAGTTGTCAACACGTCCCTAATGTAAATATAGCTGTAAATATAGCTCCGTGCTTCCTTCATCATCACTGGGTATGTATGTTTTTATTCAAAATGGCTTTATACACAAAATAAAGGGATAAATCAGAATGTGAGTGTCTGTTTTTTTTTTTTGTTTTTTTTTTTATAAATGAGTCTATGAAAAGGCTCAATACAATAACAATAACAATAAACGGGAGCAGGTTCAGACTTGATGTTGTTGAAGTTTACAGGTGAAGAGCAGAGATTTTTTTTTTAAGCTTGTAGCCTCTAGAAGAATGACTACAAAAGAAGTGTTTTTAGTCCGAATTTGCTTTGCAATGTTCACCGCTGTGGAGCAGAAGGCATTTCAGCAGAGTCCAGATGGAAGCCCCTTTTTCAGCAGAGTGGAGAGGAAGCTCCCCAGGTCTTCGTCCTGACGAGAAGAAAAAAAATATTGTAGGAAATAACACAGTAAACAACATATTTTTACTGTAACATGAATTAACATGAACCTCCCCTACAAGCAGAGGAATTCAAACTTTTACCTTATGACTGCTTAACTTTAATACTTCAGAAGCAACACTTCGTCACACATCAGACAAGGGATTTTTTAAAAAACAGGATATGTATTAAAGGGACTTAAGAAGCAGAAATGCAAATATTAATTTAAAAAATAGCACTCTTGGAATGCTTTGCTTTGTCCCTGATGCTCATATCCTATGTCATATTTTATATAGAAAACTTGTTACAGTGAATTTGGGCTTTAACTTGTGATTTTTATTCTTTCGTGCCTGAAAAATCTTCTGATTTGGCGTTAAACTAAAGTGAAACAAGCTCGTTAAAATTTTCTAAAGCTCAAAGATGGTTAATCTATATTAACATAAAGGAAAGAAAAGCAAGAACTGTCACGTTTTTGAAGACAAAACCAAGGATAACGTGCTTTTTTTGCAACAAAAAATGACCACATACTCCGATGTCCTTCAAACACATAAAGTGTAAGTCGATTTTATCCCATTACCGTAAACATCAAATCATCAGGGGTCATCTGCTCAATCATCTCCGTGATTTGCTTGCTTATTGCTATCTATAAAAAAATAATAAGAGTTGTTGAGATACTGTCGTTAAAACTTCGTCTCAAGTTTCCATGTGCAAGAATATGTGCAGAAAGTAGGCTGAAGGGCAATTTTTAAAAAAATTAAATATCTTGGAAAGTATTTGATAAATCAAGCTAAAATTTCACAAATATTTTTAGAAATATTCTTGTCTTACCATATAAAATTTACAAGCAAATCAGAAATGGTTCAGCAGAAATTGTTCAAATTATCTGGATGATCTGAGATGGAATGATACAAACATGTTTTTTTTGTTTCTTTGCTGATGACACATTTTCCTGCACCTTGGATCCTCTGAGTCTGGTATGCCAAGTTTTCTCAGTGACCATTTTTCTGATGCCAAAAACTGGATGTTGAAGAAATCCCTTCAGTTCAACTCTGACAGAACAAAGACTGGTTTTACATGACTAAATAGACTCTAACATCAGCTGGTTTGCTTTCAGATAACGTCAAGCCTGGTTTTACACTAACGTCAGCTTCTTCCTGGACGCCACAAGGAGAGTACAAACATGTTGCTATCATGTTAGAAATACGTCTATTTTAACTTTTAAGATCACAGAGACTATTTTACAAGCTCTTACTTCATCATGCTTAGATTACTGTAACAGCCTTTTTTATCTGCCTGAGCAGAAAGCCACTGATTGACAGCAGTTAGTGTAAAACTCAGCTGCCAAACTTTCAACCAGAGCCAAGAAACGTGGTCTTTGTCTGCCCCAGTTCAAAACTAAAGAGGACATTCAGAGTCCCAAGACTCTATGGCGATCTACCTGGGGAATTGGGTCGGTTGCGTCATTGATTTCTTTTTAGGTCTCTACTAGTTTGTCGGAAAGCCTTTAGTGAGCCTAACTGAGTTTTAATTTCCTTTGAACTGTCTTATGTTTCTTTCAATAACATGTTTTAAATATTTTCTAACACTCTGTTGAGTTTTACACACTATTTGTGGGTTTATCTGTCTTTTCAGTTCTCATGATTTTATGACTTGTCTTATTTTGCTGTCTTGTGAGGCACTTTGTACACTGGAATTTAAAAAGTGTTCTATAAATAAAGATGCATATTATTATTATGATTGCATCCTTTATTTTTCATTTGAATCCATATCCTCCTTGTACTATGCATAGTATTTTTTAAGCACAACCTGTAGAACATATTTTTTTCCGTGCCAAAAAAGCTTTAAATCCTTGCATCCTGAATTTTGACAATAAATGTTATTTGAAATCAGATTCATTTAATTATTTTTTCAACCAAATTTTTCAGTATGACAGTAAATATCGAAAATCTTTACAGAATTTTATGATTTGTGACATCTGTAATAAAAATCCCTGAGACAATAGATTTGTTTTTTTAAGACATGTAAGCAGCAAAAAATTTGATAGCAGATATTTATCTGCAGCATTTTCAGTCCAATAATTTTGTTTGGCTATAATTCAGTGTGCAGATGCTACATTTTCCCCTCTTTAACTGTTTTGACCGGCACATGACATAAATGCAGTATAGCATCTTATTTGGTTTATGATCAACATTAAAAACATAATGTTGAATTTATAGATGCTTTTTCCTGCTAAAAAAAAAACCTGATGTAAACCTCCCTCTAGTGTTTTTACAGCTATAAATAGAGAGCGTTAGAAAATTAAAGGTACATACTACATGCTGAGACTTTCTGAGAAAACATTTAATCTTTAAAATGTTAAACAAATTATTCAGGTTCTTACAGTTCGTATAGTTCGACTGATATTCAAACAGATTCAAAACTTTTGTGGCATCTTGGGCTTAACGTTAGCGTCTATCATATCTGTAACATACTTTTAAGAAGCAAAAGTAAAGATATAACACGAAGCAGAAAATAACATCTTTTTCATGTCTTTCTTGCCCTTTGTTCTTTGTTCTACATAGAACACATGAAGCCACAGAACCTCCCTCCTTCCATTGCGCAGTGACTGAGTTCAGCAGTCTACTTTCATTCTATTGTCACGTTCAAAGCCCCTATTCTCTTACTGTACACCCACACACTTGCACCTTACGGTTGAACCGTTTGCCATCAGGACTGTGTGGGCATGCATACACAACTTAACTGCCATCCCCTCAGTGCTGTGGTCACAGCGGGTTTCACCCAAAATGTTTACTATTGCCAGGCACAGATTAGAATCTAGGACAGAAAATGGTGCTATTATCTTTAACCTTTATCACTGTCCTTGTGCTAAAGATGGAGCCCTCCTTCTCAGCTGCTTGTTTTATTTTATTGTACATTATAATATTAGAAACCAGAACAAATTTCAATTCAGTCACATTAAAATCAGAAGCTATCGATGATGATAACTCGCCTATATACCATGGTTCTCTCTGTAACCGTTTCCTCTGCCACGAGGAAAAATGGCATAAGAAGTGACTTCAGTCCAAATGACAGAATGCCATGTCAAATAAACAATCAACATGGGGACGCAGGATTAAACTTTGAAAAGGTGTTTTTTCCATTTTATTTAACTCAAATCTTCACAGGTAACGAAGGCATTTGAGATCAGGTCTATATTTATCAAATGTTTGTGACCTGACTGCTCACAAAAACACCAGATACAGGTTTGGTCCCACAACAGGTGGAACTATTTAATCATATCAAATGAGAGATAACTGCTAAAAACAGTATTTTTTTTCCTTCCTATTTTATAGTACACTTTTATTCTCATTATTTTTTACTTAATACAATTATGTTCATCCCCCAAAAATGAAGAGTTGCATGAAAATGAATGCATGTTTCAATCCACTACTGTTATGCAATACTAGAAGCTGGGTGCATTGAAAGAGACATTTGGTGCAATTAGTTTTCCACGAAGAGCCACTGAACCACTGCAGAAAAAGAAGGTGCAACTAGCAGGTAAAAAGTTTCAGTCAAACCTCAAATGATGGAAAATCGTGTCGAATAGGACGTATATGTATGTTTCATTGTTCAAGGTTAGTCCTCATCGCCTCAGGAGTTTCTGCTGCACTTTCTCCCACCTTATTGATACATTAACCTTTTTACAATACACAGTGCCGTGAAAAAGTATTCGCCCCCCTACAGAAATCTTCTATTTTTGCATATTTGCCACATGTAAACGCAAATACTTTCTCATGAAACTGTATTTCCTCTCTGTTTTGTACACACAAATTAAAAAATAGCCTTAAATTAGGTGGGAGCTTTTATCACTGTTTACCTTTTATTATAACCTGTATTGAATGTATAGTACCCTCACTTTTTATGTCTTCAACCTGTTGTGTTTTTGCCCCAGTTTGCTTAAACGGCCTTTCAAATATGATTAGATTGTTAAAATTAACACGCCACTGCAAGGACAATGACGATGTTTTACCTGATAACTCCAGGAAAGCAGCAAGACTTTGGCGTTAGTGTCTTCGGCAGAGGAAGAGACTTTGATGACGATAGACTCCACCATGACTGTGCCATCAGGGAGGTGCTGGATGGTGTAACCTTTCAACACACTGAAGCAAATAGAAAAATGCACAAGGAAGAGGTTAAATGAAATAAAACCTATTATACTACAAAATGTAGCAGATGTAATATTTTACAGAAAGCAAAAACATCCAACAGTAAAGGATAGGCATGTCCTGATCAAAGTTGATATAATTTTTTTCAGATAACTCATACTTTAAATAAAGTTATTAAAATCAGTCTGATGTAGATGGAGCGATGCAAACACAGGTAAAGGGAAATCGTTTAATAGTCTGTTTTGATTACCACTTAGACTGAAACAGAGGGAAATTCTGTAATCATCGGTAAAAAAAAATCATATCAGTTGATACCTGATGCAAACCTCACTTTAGTGTAAAACAGGCAGAAATGCTCCGGCTTGGTAGTTTTGTGTTTGGGCTCTCAGATTCCAGATGAGAATCAACAGCAGGGTTTACTAAAGCTTCAGGTAGAAATAACAGCAATCTGCTGCATCTCTCTCAGGGTCTCTCGCCCACTCGCTCCACTCAGGGGATCAGAGATGTGATGAACATTAAGGTGGAGGATTTTTCAGGTTCTGGTTCTCATGTTAACCTGCTTCAACACTGCTGTGTGTGTTTGTATATTACACACATTGTGATCACAAGTAGTATGATGGCACAAACTGCTATGTTATATATTGCTTGTGACATCAAATGGATCAAGCTCAGGTATCAATACTGTTAAGTTTCAAAATGTCTTGATTCGGATCTTTGAAATTAGATCGGGACATCCCTTGTAAAAGGTAACCAACACTTAATGCTCAAGTCGTAATTATACTGAGAGAACCTACAACAGACTGGATGTGAGAACAGGAAGAAAACAAGGAGGAAAACTATTGATATGATTGCAGGAGGAAGGTAGACAAAGTCAAGGGTGGAGATGAATTGCAAATGAATGCAGATGAAATGTGAGATGGAGACAGCTGCTGTTCGTCTCACCTCTTGAGGTGTGTGTAGATTCTGTGGAGTGTGTCAGGGTCGCTGTGCGGGTCTTGGAGCTGCACGCGGCAGGTGAAGCGTAACTGATGTTCGTTGAGGCCCAGCTCCTTCAGGGCCTGCTCCGACGACACCAGCTTCAGACTCTGTGCTCAGAAAAACGTCAGGAGGGTAAATAATGATAATAATATGGTAAATTATGATCGATAAGTAAGAAACTGCAGATCACAAATGAAAGGGCTACAGATACAGTCAGTGGGCAGTTTTTTAGGTTTAGCTACAACTGTGAGAAAAATGACTGATGCCCACATTGATACAAATGTGGTGGACAAAATAGAGTACAGATAAAAAAAAATCAATCAGCAAACTGAACAACCTTTAGGGAGGTAACATTTACTGCAGGACTACTATGCTAGTTTTAACTTGGTGTTCCTAAGAAACTGGAAACTAAGTGTGTATCAAAAGCCTGTGAGCCGTGTACTTACATTTTCTTTCATGATCAGGGTTCCATGCATGGTGCGAGGTTTTTTAGGATCCGGCAGGGGCCCTTCAACATAATAACATTATTATATGCTAATAGATTAACAAATAAATAATAAGATTAACACGCATTCTGATGTTCAAAACTGGACGGAATAGTAAAAGGCAAAACAACATCTTGCTAGAGAGAAAGTATGTGGGCTGCATCTCAATGCACTGAAACATAAGAGTCCCTCCAGGAAAAGAGAGGCTAGTCATCATCATCAATAATTCAACAACTATATGGGAGTTGTCCTCCATTATGACACCACTCAAATGCATGTCAGCTAAGAGCTAAGACACGATGACTATATGTTGGAACATTAATAAATTGAAGAACTGCTAGTGTATAATTATGTTTAGATTACTGGCAGTATGCCTTCTGGCTGTAAATTAGAGGCATACAGTTTATTCTGAGTATAACATCATTATTTTATAGTGTTTGTTCTGGTGCACTGGTTTGATTCATAATAATTCACTGCTGTGCATGACTGTTAATTCTTTCACCCCATAATCACTGATGGCCTGACTAAGGATGAAAAGTAGCTTGTTTTAATCTGATGCAATACATGCAAGAAGCGTTGTGCTTGTCAAATAAACATATAATTTACAAATCTAACAGTACAACCAACATTACAGCTAGCGCAGGTAGCCACAATATTTTGGTGTAAGACTTAGTACTCTATAATCTAATATTATCTAAAATTTATCATGAAAATTATGTTAAAGGTGAAGCTCTTCTCACAAAAATATTCAGACCATCACATGAAAAGTGAGCATAAAAAAACCATGCCTGCATTTAGACCTCATAACACTGCCACAATAACTGTAAACACACGAAAATACAAGATATAGTCCTCCAACACAACTTGGAAAGCTCAGAAACTGGAAAAAAGTCGGTCCTAACCAACATGACTTTTCATTTCCTTTCATCCTGTCATAAATGGCATTTGTCATTCTGAAAACTAATTTGGGTCATGATACTGTACGGAGGTGGCATGAGCCGTGTAAAGCACGCAGAACAACCGCTTCTTTCAAAGGAAGAGAAGTCAAAATGTCAGGTCAAACCCTTGGAAATCTAAAGTGAAACTATATAGGCACTCTGCATGTAAACCAGTGATACCACAGAACAGAAGATACCTCCAAGGGCCATCTCCCTCTTCAGCAGGTTGAGTGAGATATCCACGGGTACGCTGGGGTTAGTCGTTACCGTCGCTGTTTCTCCGTTGGCCGGCATGTAACAGTCGATGCCTGACATTTAAAACAGACGCATTAATCAGGCTGGAAACTCCGTCTTCCCTGACTTATTTTAAACACTACTGATGTGTGCATCGTCTACAAGTGTGACTACAGCTGCACTCACTGAACTCCTGCTCAATCTTGCCCTTGAGGAACTCCATTTTTACTGCCTCCCCGTGTACCAGCAGCATGTTGCGAGGCTCCGCCATCCGAATGAGCTGCATGATGCCCTTTGCATCTGCATGCGCGCTGAAGGACATGTACTCCACCTGCAGCTTCACATCCAACTGCAAGGTGTGAAAACAAACTCAGCTGTAAGCTCATATAGGCAATCACGTTTATTAGGTACAAGATCTATTCTAACAATTAGGATTTACATGTTTACTCATTTTCAGACAAACAAAATATTTTATTTCATGGTAAGACTGGCCACTGTTTTCACACATATGGGTGTTATAGGTAGGTTATTAAATAGAGAACTTAGGCCGTGATAAGATATGGGGTTACAATTTGGCGTTTCTGATATTAAGCATTCCATAGGTTACACTTGATAGACTATTTCAAATAAGCCAATGGAAACAGTTTTGTGTTTGTCGTCATGCTATAAATAGGGTGTCAGTCTTGTACTTTTCTGTCAGAAAAAGATACCTGAGAGAAGGCATCCTTTTGGAATAGATTAAAATTAACTAACAACCTACAAAGTGTTTGTTTATCTTCAGAAAAGTCAAAGTTTTTTTCCTGCACCAAAGAATCAGAGGGAGCAATTCTGCCAATGTTGTTTTTCACACTGTTCAGAATTTCATGTTCTTTCACTGAATGTCAAAAGAATGGTTCAAAATAATCTGCTTTCTTGCTGAGATCATTCACTATTTTATCTTCTCTGAAATTTCTATCAGTTAATGCTAATATACTATAAGAAATATTTCCAAAGTTTAGGAACTCCTTCCCTCAGTGTGTTCATATATGAAACTACTGCCTGGAGTTGGTTAGCTTTGCTAATCTCAGAGCTCTTACGAACTATTTCACTGCACCTGGCTGTGAAATAATCACTACATATAATTGTGTTCTTTAGTGTTACTGGTAGAATGACATTTACACAAACACAGGCTAGTAGTTTTCCCACCTGTTTCCAGTCTTAATGTCAAGCTAACAGATTCCCTGTTGATTCCAGGCTGTAAGAGTCAAGCTACTCATTTAACTCCCCACAAGAAGACAAATAAGCATGTGGGCCTGGATCTTTTACAATCTCATCATTTACTGATACAAGTGACAGGAAAGAGGTGAGAGAATGTCATGAATACAAGGTGATTGTATCTGCTCAGTCGGCATGAATAAGTCTTTTTGTTAGAGCAAAAGAAATCAATAATCTTACTGTGGCTCTTCCTTCCATCTCCAGCTTCCTCTGCCCATTTAGGATCTTATGACCGATTGTTCCTTGTACACAATACCCAGGCATGATTACCTATGAAAAAAAGGTATTTCATTTTAAGTTTTAAAAGTTGTTACTCAAATACTTGCTGTGTGTTTGCGTACAAGACTCACCATGTTCTTCTCATTGCCTGCCCATTTCTTGAATATCTGCAAAGACTGACCAGCATGCAGCATCCCCGGTGTGGCAAACACCACCTGAAAGCATAAACATCGCTGCACTGCACTGCCGTTTGAATTTTCCAAGAAGTTTTTTAAAAATTCACACCTTGCAGGAAAAAACAGACTTACCATAGGTCCAGGATTATCAGCATAGGAGCGATCAAAAGCCTTGATGTGCTTAAATTCAAACATGTTTCTCTGTACAAAGGTTTTTCGAATCTTCTGGTTGGTCCAAGTTATGAAAAGCTTGTAGTAATGATTAGCTTTCTCCGTCAGCCCGGTGGAGAAGTAGATTGGGGCCTTCAGGTTCATTCTCTCCCTGTGTTCGGAGAAGAGGTAATTACAGTGTCTGTCCAGCAAGCCAATTATAAAGTTCATACACCACCATTACTCTATCAAGTTTAAAAAAAAGAACACAACTATTTTAGGGAGCCGTCCAGGCAAATGTGTGACCTTTTTGTCTAGCAATCATGTACAATTACTTCTCACTGACAGCACTTGTATTTAATTGGAATGCCAACAAGGACAAGCCAGAAAAACAGAACAGACTGTGATTATCTCCACACACTACTGCCTTTGCTCTCTTGTTTCCAGTGATCTCCTTGCTGTAAAAAAAAAAGCCTATGATGGATGCATTTATAAAAAGCTTATGTCTTATTGCTACTGGGGTGTCTTTTTAAACTGAACTCTACCAGAATGTTTCCAAGAGGATGCAGAGTTCTTGTGCTCGTCCAAGAGCAAAAACTGGAATGAGAACCTGGAAGGTTTACAAGAAAACAAGAAAATATAACTTAGAAAATATGTAAAAATAAGACAAAAGCAAATCTTACACGCCTAAATACAATATTCAACTAAAAATTATTTTTACCTTTCCCCCTCTTTCTATGGTTTCGTGCACTTTCTTCAGAAAGTCCCTCTCTCTGCATCTTTTTGAGTCGCGGATGGTGGTGGCATATGTAGATTCTGAAATGAGGATGTCCGGACGGCACTTATCGATCCATGCAGCTCTACAAATATACAACACAAAGATGAAGAGAGTGAGCAATAGCATCAGCACCAGTGAAACTATTAGACATTATTTTTGCTGATTTTCTAACGTGTACAAAAAAACTGATGATGTCAAAATGAATTAAATAATAAATATGGAAGTATGTAGTGAGGAAAAAAAAAGTGCAGACAAAAAGTTTTCTTTGATAACAGCTGCACATTGTGTCAAGCATCTTCATGTGGTTATCATTTAGAGCTTTTCCAACAATCTTTTAGAGGCATTTCTTGGCTGATTTTCCTTCACTGCAGTTAAACTCATCTCAAACCAGCTGGGTTTAGGTGGGTGGTTGTGGATTATCTGATGCAGCACTGCCTCACTCCGTTTCTTGGTTGAAAACCCCTGACAAAGCCTGGAGGTGAGTTTTGGCTCAAACTCTAATTAGTGATGGTCCACTAAGTACAAAGCAGATTAATATTAATTTATTAATTTATTTTACAGCGACTGTTAAAACCTGAAAATTCTTTTCAACTGCCCACAGGTATTACCAGTACTAGAAGGCCACTGCTGACTCTACATACCATAGATATTTTACTGCTTACATTTTTCATTATTTTTCTTCTCTGCTCTGTGTAAACACAGCCTGCACTACAGCCAACTAACCCCTTAATTTTTTTCATACGACTGTTAGTTGCAGCTGAGTCGCTCATGGCTTCCGAGTTGTTCCTAGAAGCAGTGAATTAGTAATATATATGTAAAAAAAAAAAAAAAAAAAAAGCAAAATTTTAAATGACATGTAGAATACAATGATTTTGATTCCATATGAAGCTTCATTTAGGGTATTTTTTCCAAAACAAAGCAAAAGTCACATCTACTATGTTCAAGGACTATCAGGAAGGTTGAACTCCAATGATTGTTTGTGCATTTGTGGTTTTGACTGTGATAAATTGTGTAATATTTGTAAGTTTGAAAAGATCACATGCCTTTGAAACTAACCAAATGGGTTTGAGGTTCAGAGATTTTATAGTTTTGATGTCTTCGGTTATATTCTACTCTTTTAAAAATGGTAAAAATGAAGAAAGAACATTCTGAAAAGGTAGATGTGTCTAAATGTTTGTTTGTTAGTGTAGATAAAAGAATTTTTCCAAAAGATTTCCAGAAGACTGATAAAAAATACACTCTAGCTACTTACCCTAAATGTCTGTCTGGTGTCATGTTATAGTCTCCCTAAAATGAGAAAGACATTATTGTAAGATTGCAGTTGTTAAATTCAGCAAATGTGACTCTTTGCATACTTGTTTACACTCACAGTGTAAACCACAGACTCCGATCCCACTTTGATGTGCACCATGGCAGCTCCCAGGACATGGCCTGCATAGTACGCCTTGATCTCCAGCTCATCATCCACCTGTCAACAGCACAACAGAGACAGCTTGATTTACCGTCAACTGCGACGAGCAGCTGGTGCAGAAAATATGTGATTAGTTTCCATGTTTGTGAGAGAACGTCAAAAATGATGGCACAGCACCTGGACAGTTTGGTGGAGGTTCAAAGGAACCACTTTCTTCATGCAGTCTTTGATCATCTGTGACGTGAAGAAGTTGGTTTCTCCCTTTTTGTCAACTGTGATTTTCCGGAAATCTTCCAGTAAAATGGGACAGATGGCCTTGGTGGGATGGGTCATGTAGATGGGTCCATCATAGCCCACCATCTCACTCATGTAGGGCAGAGCACCACAGTGGTCCAAGTGGAAATGGCTGAGAACAGAACAGGTGTAGTCATGTAAAAACACAGAATGTCCGAAGTGTTGAGTTAGAAAGGGTTCAATGTCTGGATGATATTCAGACGACAAACCTGATGATCACACAGTCCAAAAAGTCTGTCAGACGTCCGTTCTGGGTTATATAAGAAAAGTCTGGGAAACGTCTCTAAAATTACAACACAAATTATTATTTAACTGACATCATACTGTAGAGCATCTTATTTAAAACACACAAAAATGAGACTCACACTATGAAATTAAGTTTTTAAATACAGGCTTTCAAGGCTTTGCATTCAAAAGAAAACTCCCTTCTGTAATAACTTTCACTAGAGAGAACCTGTAAGTGTAGAGAAGAGAGACTTGACTAAACTTCAATACTTTTCAAGTATGATGATTTACATCTTCGTTTAATCTGCAAATTCTTTTCAAGCAAGTCTTTAAAATGGCACAAAAAATGGCATCCAATCATCCAAAACCTAAAGTTATTCAATTAACAATCGCAAATACTCCTACCATTAAAATGCGATGACAGAATACTTTGGATTTTTTGGGAGAGCTTAAAAATTGATTAAATAATTGTCAAAACATCCATCCATCCATTATCTATACACCGCTTAATCCTCACTAGGGTCGTGGGGGGCGCTGGAGCCTATCCCAGCTGACTCGGGCGAAGGCAGGGGACACCCTAGACAGGTCGCCAGTCTGTCACAGGGCTACATACAAAGACAAACAAGCACTCTCACATTCACACCTACGGACAATTTAGAGTAATCAATTAACCTCAGCATATTTTTGGACTGTGGGAGGAAGCCAGAGTACCCAGAGAAAACCCACGCATGCACAGGGAGAACATGCAAACTCCATGCAGAAAGATCCCGGGAAAGCCGGGACGTGAACCAGGGACCTTCTCGCTGCAAGGCGAAAGTGCTAACCACTACGCCACTGTGCAGCCCTAATTGTCAAAACACTGTCTGACATTTCCTATGGATTGACTAATTGATTATCCACCTTATTTTTAGTTATACATTTAATATGGCTGTGTTATAATAGGGGTGGCTCAGTGGTTTGTGGGTAGCAGTGTCGTCCCACAGCTAGAAGGTCTTGGGTACAAATCTTGGCCTGGAATCTTTCTGTGTAGAGTTTGCATGTTCTCCATAGGTGTTCACCGGGTGCGACGGCTTCTTCCCACAATTCGAAAACATACTGAGGTTAATTGGTAATTCTAAATTATTCGTAAGTGTAAATGTGAGTGTACTTGTGTCTCTATGTGTAGCTATGAGATAGACTGGTAACCTGTCCAGGGTGTCCCCTGCTTTCACCCTAAGTCAGCTGGGTTAGACTCCAGCCACCCTGCAACCCTAATGAGGATTCAGTGGTGTATAGATAATGGATGGATGCACTCACTGGACAAATTCTGAAGAAAAACTGTAGATTTTTCCACCACACTGTGCTGCAGGACTGAGCAGCCACAACACCTCAGTCAGGGGCAGTGGCTCATGACCTGGATTGCTGACTGCCATACAACATCAATCTATTAAAGGTTCCCAGGAACATTGCAATAGTCCTGGGTCTTTATACACTCTTAGCACATTTTTATTCTTTACCTGTAACATGTGTCATATGTGTGAGATACTGGATACTCGACTTTTCCCAAGGGGACGAGTAAAGTGTTTATCTAATCAAAGAGCCTAATGTTTTTTGGGGATTTTTTTTTTTTTTTTTTTTTTTTATAAATAAAATCTAACCGAACCAAACCAATGTTGAAAACGAGTCATACTGTTCTCCCACACAGCAGCGGTAACATCTCTGATAAATGCTCTCCTTGACTTACATCATCGTTGTATCCCATGTGCATCCCACAGTCCAGCATGATGTTTTTGCCTCCGATAGAGACAAGGATGCAGCTACGGCCGACATCCTGTCCAGCACCTTGGAGAGGGAACACACAACCCTCAAACACACAGATTCAGCAGCTCCAACTAACCAACAGGAGCTAAACAGTGAAACTCAGAAGCTGTTTTAGACCGCAGTCACAAAAAACACACTTTACTGCTTTTCAAAAAGAGACACCCAGACACTTAAACTAGCGTTAAAGTTGTCTAGCTAAATGCAATGTTGACGGAACTAGCTTAGCAGATGCTAGCTTAGTAGCTCTACTCACCGAGCGGTGTTACGTTAATTTCAGGCATGTTTTCTCATCAGAGCAGGCTGCTTTTGTAGACAGATAAACAACAGAAATGTAACTCAAACGACCAGGCGGACTCCAATAAACCAACACTGAACTACTAAGAAAAGTTTGTAGTCTGAAATTTGTACACATGCGAGGATTTCATACACCGACTTTTGTTAGCAGTGTCAAGCTAACCGCTAAACGTACAACTTCCCACTGGTATATTCAAAATAAAACTCATTTGAAAGAAGACTACTGCAGAGATCAGAAGTGGAATATAATTGAGTAAATATACTTAAGTATTATATTCACCTACCATTTTCAAATACTTTTATACTCCTCAATACTTACAATCTGCTATATTTTTGGAGGATTTTTTCATTTATTTGACAACTTTCCTCACTAGTAACTTTGAATATTAACACAAAATTTAACAAATATTACATGATGTATTATTAAAGGTAATATATTAATAGAAAGCAAGCCTTACTTTTACCACGTGCAGTATTAGTAATGTGAATATTTCTTTTACCTCTATTTCAGAAATGCGCTTGAATTGCTTAGAAGTAGGACTATACTTTGAAATTTTTATTCAGTGCAGCTGTGAATAATGAATATGTTTTTATCGTTCTGACAGTTATTTTTCCAATTAATTAATAGTTCATCATATTTTACCTCCAGCTGTTTATTCATTTTTTTAAATTATGATTATTCGTAATGGTTTTATTTATTTTCCTCCTTTAATTCATTGTATTGTTTAAATGCATGCGTTTTTGTTTGTTTTGTTTTTGTATGCGTGTTTTGGGAGCAATGGCAGATTCTAATTGTCAATGTATTCTAAGTATAAATAAACATTGAATGAATTAATTAAATTTTAGTTTAGTTAAGAACCTTTTCTCCTTAACTTACATAAATTTCTTTAATTTTATATTCTTCGTGCTAAATTTCCAGCACTTTTATTTTGAAGGTAAAGTTTCAAGCTTCGTGTTTTTGTGGATCGCGTCTGCGCAGTAGAAGCGGATGAGGCTGGAGTCTGCGCAGTAGAGGCGGATCAGCGCGACCAAGAGCTGCGGTTTCATAGTCGACGAAGAGAAATGCTCAGTTTTCCTTTCATATTGAAGTTTTCCTGCAGGTAGCGCATTCACTGTCTGTTTGTTTACCTCAGCATTTACGCGAGTTGCGACATACAGTTTGTTGGTAGCTGTTAAATACATTTTCCCATTCATTTGTTGCTTATTCGTTCTTGTCGACAGCACTTCCTTGTAGAAAACCATGGCTGGTTCTGTGGCTTCAGACGACCAAAAATTCTGCTTAACGGAGGTGCTTGACACTTTTAAGTTGTGTCTGTCGGAAAATAAAGAAGTCTATCTTGAACAGTACGTCGCTGGCTGGCGTGGACTTGTGAAGTAAGTGATATAGGGTCAGATATTTTGCAAATTTTGGTCCAACATAGTTGTAAAACAAGTATTCATAAGAAAAAGCACGAATATATGAGTGTAAAATCTTTTAATACAAGTAGGAATCCGGCATTGAAAGCCTGCTAAAGTTCAAAATAAGAGCTGTAAACAATTGAATTTCTCTCGGGATTAATAAAGTATCTATCTATCTATCTATCTATCTATCTGTTAAAGACTCAAAAAGTTCAAACTGTTTTAATTTTTTTGATACTTCTCTGATCTTTATTTGCTGTAACTTATTAGATAATCTAAACAATCCGCAGAGAATCATTAAAAAGGTGCTGGACTTTCTTCAGGTTTCTCTATATAAGATGGCAAATGTTGAAAATAAAACAGATTAGAATCAATCAGTAATAGAAAATCAATACAAACTAAAGAAATCTCAAATAAAGATAAGTACTAACTGACAGTGTCTAAAGTAAGCAAATACTTTAAAAAAATTAATACTCAGCCCAAATAAACAGAACAAGCTGATTGGCAGCTCCTTGAATGTGTTGAAATTAATTGTATTTCTTTTGCAGATTTTTTTCTGTCATATATATGTCGTGGAGTGAAATGTAAATGATCTCTCACTGCTGAACCATGAAGTAGAAGTATAAAATAGTGTAAAATGAGAAAAACTCAAGCTGGGCAGATTCTTGGAATTCCTTGTGTGATGTGAACTGATCATAATTTGTAGGCATTAAAAACATGACATTACTGTGCATAGTACACTGAGCTGTACCTGTAGACTCAAGGTCCTATAGTTGTTATCTGAGTGTTTGTTTGTCCATGTAACAGGTTTCTGAATAGCCTGGGAAGCGTCTTTGGCTTCATTTCAAAAGATGCTGTCAACAAGATCCAGGTCCTGGTGAACTACCTGAACGGGGAGAACGGTTCTCAGTACATCACAGTGCAGTCGATGGTAAAGTACGAGCTGGACAATGAACTTGTGGACCTGACCAAGAGAGGCAGCCATCCAGAGTCAGGCTGTCGCACTCTGCTCAGGCTGCACCGTGCACTCAGGTGGCTGGAGCTCTTCCTGGAACGCCTTCGCACCAGCACCGAGGACAGCAAGACGTCTGTCATGTGTGCAGAGTCGTACAATGAGTCCCTTGCCCTGCACCACCCATGGGTGGTCCGTAAGGCTGCGGGCATGGCATTCCTTGTGCTCCCTGGGCGCCCTGCTTTCTTCGAAGTGATGAATGTTGGCCCACCAGAGCAGGTTGTGGCCATGCTCGGGGAGGCCCTACCTCTTATCTCTGAGGTTTACCAGATCACTGAGGAACTTTATGCTCAACATCTCCTTCTGGACTTACCGTAGACAGGAAGAAGAGCTACAATTGTCACCTCATGCTTCACCCTGCTGAAGGCTGTTGAGGCAGCTGCTATTCCAGTTTAGTGATTCAAGAGTTGTGTGACAATTAAGTATAAATTCACTGACACTTATCTGAAGCTACTGCATATCAGTTTTTAATATAGAATGCAGCATGTTTAACTATGTCTTGACATAATCCGGCTTTGAACAATCTTTTAAATACAACATTTGTTATAAAGCTATTGGGTTTTAATTTAAATAGATGAAGGGAACTAAAGTTGGGTTTAGAAGTATCTACTTGCTGCTAAAAGCTGTGGGTTTCATACTTTATTAAACAAACAAACAAGAAAAACAGTTGATATTTTTCATTTGGCAGTACAATATTTAAAACTACGGAGGCAACAATGCATTTATTAATCAAGAACAAAACAAATATTTGCTTCCCACATCTAAGAATTTGCTGGGTGTCTGGGTTTTACATTAGAAAAAATGTAATATTTGGGAGTTTTTGTCTGACAAAAACAAGACATTTGTTGAGATAATAGACCTTTTTCATGGTGTTTTATGAAGCTTTATGGACCAAACAGTGAATTGAGGAAGTAACAAATTAGTTATTTGATATCTCTTGGACACCAATCATTATTTCTATGTATCAGAGAAATGCTTGTAATAATGTAATGTCGTAATAAATCCCTTAATTCATATATTAATAATATAAATCTATATTACATTGAAACATTGACATGGTAGTTTCATCGTAAAAATGCAGCTGAAAGACAACCAACAAACTGTAGCCATTAGCAAAAATTTTCAAATCATTTACAAAAAAAAGTGCCAAACTACCAATATTAATTACAGAAGTAGAAAACAAACTCTGACATGAGTATAGTTATGAATCTTTAAATTTTTTGCAAAAAACCCAAATCATCAAACCACATACAGAGAATTCTCTGTTGTTCTATTAGTGAATATTAGTTTTTTAGGGAACAAAAAAAATCTTAGTCGTGGAGTCTACTGATTATGATTTACATATATGTATAGATAACAAAATATGCTATGTTTACTGCTGATGTACAGGTTATAGGGCATTAATATAAATCCTCAAATACACACTGGGCAACACTATCTGAAGTAAAGGACGTAAAGTTCTACAAGAATGTGCTGTACTTTATATTCTATATAATATATATTACTGGTCATTCATAAACAGTGTAACTTAATAAAAACTGGGCTGATGATTATTTGAAACATTTGTTGGATTTTTTTTTTGTTTGATTGATTTAAACACCATCCTGTTGTTTAATGCAGATGATGATATAAGTTCTTATTACTCCAAATGTGACTGAGTCTCTAAACTCTTCCCTGTAACCATCTTTTTAATACCACAAACCCCACAAACAGGCTGATAAAGCCAAGTATTAAGATTCTAACCTGATAACTGCTCAGTTTGCAAGTATGTTTGATCTTGCAGTAAAACTATTAACAAAATGTGAGACACAGTGATGTAGGCAAAGTAAAGTCATCCATCTGCCTTTGCCACTAATGCCACTGTGTACCTTGGCTTTAGTCTAAGTTATGATGATTTACAGCTATAATCAGGTGTAAAGATCATCCTTGTGACAAAAAAAGTTTGAGAACCACTGAGCTTTCTAATAAAGTTGCCAATATTTAGCGACTACCTTACTAGTACATCTCATAGAATTTTCTTGTGAAAAATTTGACATTTTCCATCAGTTAATTAAGTGAAATTTTTATATATTCTAGACTAATTACAAGTAAATTCGTTTTTTCAAGCTTTTTTTGTTTTAGTAATTCAATTTTAATTTTCAAATTAAACTTTGTTAATCCAAATAAATTCTACTTTAGTGTACTATACATAACTGAGGAACATTAAATCAATCTCTTTATACACTGTATAATGACAACAAAGCACATTAGCACTCTATTAAATGTGATGAATTTAGCTGCGGTTACGCGGCTCCAACACCAGGGGACGCCCCGCCTCCAACAGCAGGTCGTCATGGCAACCAGAGTGTCATGGCAACCTCGCTGACGCTCAAGAGCAGGAACCTACTGCTCCAAGTGGAAACTGGGAGGAAAGTAATGCACACAAACGGTATTTTAACATTCTAACCTGGCATTCAGCTACAGTAGCGCACATGTATACTTCAGACAGCCTCTAAAACTCTCTCCAAGGCTGTTATTAACTCAGCGATGACTTTCTTCACTGTTTTTACGAAGGACTGGAGCCGAGAAACATCTGGGAACCTTCACTGACAGACTTTTCTGAACGGCAGCTTCTCGATGCATTTAACAAGGCCAAAGTCCTCCAAAGGGCGAAACAGACCGGCTGTAAACAGCAACAGCTCCATGTATGCAGGTGAAGCAGGCAGTATCCAGAGGCCGCCCAGTTCTCCTGTGTGCAGCAGGCCGGACAGAAACCTCCGCTCCCGGTCTCAGCCGACAATGTGGCCGCCTGGCCAGCTGAGCCAGGATCAGGTCTTTCACATACTGCGACACGCTCCTGCAGCTCCGCCACAGTCCCTCAACAAGTACAAGGTCCTTCCATCCATAGAGAGGAGGCGTTCAGAGGTAAGTCCGGGGACGAGCCTGGATAAAAACATGTCCAGGCTCAGTCTGTCGGATGATACTGTGACCCAGACCTGCAGATCCGAAGGGGACCTCCGAGTCTGGCCAAAGCGCCCCGACGCAGCGCCAAAAGCAGCCGAAGAGGCCAGAGGCAGCGGAAGTCTGCTGCTTGCTGTCAGAGCACCGTGTGGTAGGAGGTTTCAGCAGCACTTTGACCCCACAGACACTCTACATACGGTGAGGAGCAGCGCAGAGGTCAGGTATGGAGACAGGTACGGAGAGGCTTTCATAGAGACCATGGATGTGCCCCGCAGGACCTTCACAGACCTGGACATGACTCTGGCACAGTGTGGCATCGTGAACAGATCAGTGCTGTGCATCTCTCAGAATAATGACAGCGAGGTGGAACATGAGTGAGCTTTGTGGTGGCATTTAACGCCCCGTTCATTCACAAATATTATTTGACTTTCATTGTGCATAATGCTGTATGTGCAGTTTTAAATGCCGTTTTTATATTATTTTGCTGTACGACGTTTCTATTAAATCAATTAAAACATGGATGTAAAAGCCAAACATGATCCAAATCTGCAGCTTACACAAGTTCAACATAACTTTAAGCCTCCAGTGCACAAACACAAAGGATCTACTTTTCTCTGTAGTATAAGACTATTTCAGATTTTGTGAAAATGAAAGGTACGAACCTCTCAAATGTTGGGTTAGTATATATATATTTGGACACTGTCCACACAATAGAATCACTGCATTGTGTGAACAATTAAATTAATAATTTTTATACACTACCGTTCAAAAGTTTGGGGTCACTTACAAATGTTATTTTTGAAAGAAAGGCATTTTTTTCAATGAAGATAACATTAAATGAATCAGAAATCCAGTCTAGACATTGTTAATGTGGTAAATGACTATTCTAGCTGGAAACGACTGATTTTTAATGGAATATCTCCATAGAGGTACAGAGGAACATTTCCAGCAACCATCTCTCCTATGTTCTAATGGGACAATGTGTTAGCTAATGGTGTTGAAAGGCTAATTGATGATTAGAAAACCCTAGTGCAGTTATGTAAGCACAGTATTAAAAGTGTGAGTTTTCATGGAAAACATCAAATTGCCCAGGTGACTCCAAACTTTTGAACGATACTGCACATATTATAGAATTTATGATGCTCCATAAGGATGTTTTCTGAGGAAAAATATATTTGACTCAGATTTAAAAAACCAAAAGTTCATTCAACACTGAATTCATTCAGTGACTAAATCAAACAAAAACTCAAGGCAATCCTGTATGCTTTTAAATAATCACAGCCACAATATCACACTCCGTTTCAGCTACAACACACAAGAGTTTTACCAGATGGCGAGGAAAAAAGCAAAATAAACTCTTGGAATTGTTGAATTAACAGCGGAAGGATCACAATATGCTTTCACTATAAAAGTGAGAAATCAGAGTGTCTTGTTTTCTTGGCAATATTTTCTGTGTGGTTCTTTTCTGCCAAATAAAATTGTTCCTCACAATGCACTAGATTGTACATATGAAGAATTCACACAACTACTATCCTGATTTCTAAGTATGAAGCATGGAAGCTAGATTTAATCAAAACTGTATTTGCAAGTGTTCAGTTGTTATCACAGATAGAGAAAATGTGCAGTTCAGAAAGGCGAAAACTGTGTTCAACATGCACCAAACACTCAGCTTTTATATTTTATCCAATTGAATGGAGTCACAAAATGATGGAACAGCTCTGACTTCACAGTCTGATATCACACCAAATTAAGTTTTCAACAAACTAACAGTCAACTCCCTCTCAGCTGAAACAGACATTTTAAACCTTCAAATGCTTCAAGTTATTCAAGAATATCCACTCACCCTCGAAGAAACATGCAAATATTTACAGAGGTAACATTCTTTGAACCCAGCATTAATAATAATAATGATCAAATACAACACTACAAACCATAATCACACCTCTTACATGCTGTTTTAACAGCTAGCAGTTAGTCTACGGTAGAGACACCGCTTAAAGCTATAAGGTGACAAATGAACAACAATCAAAATCAGACAAATGCAAAAAGTGAAAAAATTGGCTCAAGATACTGCCGTAAAATAAGTTTAGCAAACCCACATTTGCATGCATCTGTAAACAATAAATTACAAACAATGAACCCTTGAAAGAACTCAAGTCATATTTGAGGTAACTGCTTCTGTTGCAGGCAGTGTATGTAGCAAAGAATTCAGGTCGACAGGCTCTCCATTTCTTCAAGATTGTGTGTGTCAAGTTTTCTGATTTTCCTGTCTGTGGGAGAAAAGAAAAGCAGTTAGGATGTGGATTTATGTTCAGGTTAACGTGATCATACTGAAAAACGACACAACATACTGAAATGCATCTCAATTTGGTTGATAATATCCATGCTGTGCTTGCTGTCCACCATATTGACGGCAAACCCTTGTCTGCCAAAGCGTCCTGTGCGGCCAATCCGGTGGAGGTACGTTTCACTGTCCGCATTCCCGTCAAAGTCCACAGGGAGGTCAAAGTTGACCACCAGCGACACCTGCTCCACATCTATACCTGTAATCCACATGACCACAAACAGCTGCTTGGATATTCATACCTACCTGCCAGCATGAACAGGTTTATTCTTAGGTTCATTTTAAAATGTCAGTCGTAGCGTTTCTTACCTCTGGAGCACACATTTGTGGTCACAAGCACCTTCTCTTTGCCGCTCCTGAAGCGTTCTATGACAGCAGCTCTCTGCTCCACCGTCAGTAGCCCACTCAGCATTGCCACCTGATGTCCTTCTTTGCACAGCTGTTCAACCAGCCAAGAAGCCATCATGCGAGTCTGAACAAAGTTTCAGCAAAGACAAATTGTTAATATCACGTCTTATCAGGAGAAAGTATCTTGAATTGAAAAATGTATTCTTATCTACTTGTTATTTTAGTTTGATTAGATGCTCTGTGTGTCAGATTAGGCTATTATAGAGCTATAAATTCTTGCTGTGATGTCACCCAGACACATTGCAAACTAAATTTTGGTTGTCGTCCGGAAGGAGATGTGATGGACCAACTGCCAGAATGTAAACAAACAACAGCGTCAGAGGCGGTGGGTCTGACACTGGCTGCCTTGTTTGGAAAAGGCTAAAAAAGAAAAATGTTTGTGTAGATTCTGCGTCATCCAGGTAATAATCCTACGACCTTCAGTAAAAAACAACTGTACTTATTTTTTTGGTTCTTGTGGACATTTCATTTCTCATCCAAGAGACGTCATCAGTTGAAGAAGTAGAACCACAAAGAGAAATCCAGTTCCCTTATACTTAACCTCATAGGGTTAAAAAGGGACTGAGGTATTTTTCTGATAACGGGACATTTCCTCTCCACTGTCATGAACATGCTGCTCATGTGCAGTCTTTCAATTCATGTAATTTTGTAAGATCTTAACTTTAATAATCTAGACAGGTAATTTGTTCAAGTATATAATATTTTAGGTTCCTTTGTATTATGTATATGTAGGGTCTTAACCTTACCATTTACAATATATTACCCAGGTAAGTTTGCATAATTAATAATATCAAAGGGCCTTATTTTAGTACTTCATTTAGTCACAATTCCCATGTGAGTATCAGTAACTGTCTAGCTACTGTGTTAAAAGACATACAATAAAAGAAACATGATAATTTGTAATAATAATAATAATAATAATAATTCTGTGCTACAAACAGCTGACTTACATGGCAGAAGATCATGGCCTGTGCTACGGTAAGACACCCATACAGGTCACAGAGGGCTGTGAACTTTTCGTCCTTGTCCTTACAGTCCACATAGAACTGTTTAATGTTATCCAGCGTCTCCTCTTCCCGCTTCAGCTTGATGATATTGGGGTCAGGAACCACTCGCTCTGCAAACCTCCACACAGAGTCCTCAAAGGTTGCAGAGAAAAGGAGCATCTGACAGTCCTTTGTCAGCTGTCTGCATCAGTACGAAGATAATTGTGACTAGAGAAGCTTGTTGACTGACATGACAGAATGAAAACTGTTTCTATTATGTCTTTAGGTTTCTCTAAGCAAAACCCACCGATAGATGCGGAGGCTCTGGTCTTGATGACCCTGCGTGGCAATCATCACATCAGCCTCGTCCAGCACAAACATAGTAATTTTCTTGGGGTCAATGTGCTTGTACTTTGTGCACCAGTCAAGTAGTGTGCCCGGTGTTCCAATGACAATGTGATCCTGCAGCTGAACGCCTCGCTGCACTGAACACAAAGCACATAGTCATGTACAAATACAGCTACCTGATGACTACAAGTGCTTTCTTCCTACAGAGGTTGGGTCATTCCATGTCAAATCATCAAATCTTTAAACAATTTCTACTCGACCATCTAGGATTTTCCTGACAATTTTACAGCATAAAATAGGGATATTTAAAACTACAATACTTGTGAGATTTCAGAATTATATATCAAATCTTTATTAAACTTTCTGAGATAAGCGAACATTTGATCTACTTGTCTAATATTGCAGATTCTGAATCAGTGACTGTCAGAAAAACAGTGAACATTTCCCGCTTTTTTCTTTAACAGTTTTTGAGATATTGCTTTCAAACACATCCTCAGATATCAAAGTGCAAAAAAACATGCTTGTTCAAATTTCACTGATACCATTTAAAATTTCCATTGCTTGTGATAAAAAGAGTTTGACACAAATCAGAGATGGTCTAGCAGAAGGCCCCTGATGATTTGAGATGGAAAAACCCAATTACACTTGTGGTCAACTTCTTACTTCTGTTCCCACGAATGGCGTATTGCACTTTCACATCTGGACAGAACTTCCCCATTTGCTCAATTACTTGACCGATCTGCAGTGCAAGCTCGTACGTTGGCGAGATACAGAGGCACTAAAAGACAAAGTTTAAAATGGTGAGTACACTTCAGGATCCGATTAAGGGACACCAGCTGGCTCTGAGTCTCTGAAGATGCTCTGCTTACCTGAGTCCACTTATTGGCAGGGTTTACATGGCTGAGCATGGCCAGAGAAAAAGCAGCAGTTTTCCCTGTGCCAGACTGTGCCTGTGCGATCAGATTCTGAGGTCTGGAAGCAGAGAAGGTAGAGAATTAAGAAAGTGGATAAATCATAGGCAAACCTCACGTAATGAAAATAAAAGAGGATTTTTATAGGAACTATTGTTTGGAATTTATAGACATTACATAGGACAATAATTATAGTCCATTTCAAAGCTGAAATGATCTGCTAGCATGTATTAATTAGCAGTTATTTAGATTTGACTTAATTTTTTAAAGAAAAATGCCCCATTTTTTGTTGTAGGCTCTAAAATGACAAAACATCATATAAACTTTCTTACTGATGTGATGTTTAAGACAGTAAATAAATACTAGGCAGGTTAATCAACAACAAAAAGAAATAGTTGCAACCATTTTCTATTTACTTCATGCCAAATTTCCCATTAGTGGTACTCTGATTGAAATATAGCCTACAATGAGTTTTCCAGTCTACATAAATCTCGGATGAGTTAATGGCTTGTAAAGTAAAATGTTTTTTAGTACTTAAGTCATTAAATTATCTATTTTATCTATAAAATCTATATTATCTATTAGGGCTGAAACGATTCCTTGAGCTATTGGAGTCATTTGATTACTAAAATTCCTCGAGGCAAAATTCTATGGATCAAGGCTTTGTTTAATCCACAACACACTAGACCCCAGGTCACTAACTGGTGCACCCAGACTGTAGTCAATAAATGATAAGGGGATTTTATATTTAATGGGACGCTTCTGTTTTAACCGTCGCAGCTTTTCTAGTGTTTACGGCATTTAGCAGATCAGGGGGCTGAACTACAAGGGCAGTTTGACATAGTCAGGCGTTCTTTGTGTCAGTCGGCTCAACAAAAACAAAAATCTCAGAGTTAACAAGTATGAAGGTGGTTTTCAATTCTTTTTTTTAACTCAGACTTTCTGCTTCAAACTCGTCTACACAAACAGGAGTGTTCAACGCATCATTTGACTTGTTTTCCACACAACATGAAATGATCGCAAACAGGTTGTTTTAACGGAGAACAATGAGGAATATAAAAATTTATGACGGTAAAATGCGCTGCAACTGGAAATTATGTAAGACAGGAATGCTGGTTGAAAACCGTTAAACTTGCGTTAATATATTTATTTTACCGATCAATGCAGGGGATTATTTCTAACAGAAAACTGCATAATTAAACTATCAAACTTCATATATTCAAACATATTGTACTGAAGTGCATGTAGGTCTGACACTGTCTCATAATGAAGGAAATCACTTTAATTTGTAGCCAAATCAAAGTGAAATTAATGTTACTGATTGAATATTCTCTGAAATAATTACTAATAAACTGAGCAGTTTTCTTCTTTCTGTTCTATCAGCTGCAGTATCGGCAGTTTAAATGGACCAAACAAAAAACCATTTATGGGATTTCTGCATCACCAACTAAATACATGATGGGTTCCCATGGCTTTGAGTTTTAGTCGAATACCCCTGTACTATACTATATATGTACAATACCCCTATACTGTACTATATATGTACAATACCCCTATACTATACTATATATGTACAATGCCCCGATACTATACATGTACAATGCCCCGATACTATACTATATATGTACAATACCCCTGTACTACACTATATATGTACAATACCCCTGTACTATACTATATATGTACAATACCCCTGTACTATACTATATATGTACAATACCCCTGTACTACACTATATATGTACAATACCCCTGATACTATACTATATATGTACAATACCCCTGTACTATACTATATATGTACAATACCCCTGTACTATACTATATATGTACAATACCCCTGTACTACACTATATATGTACAATACCCCTGATACTATACTATATATGTACAATACCCCTGTACTATACTATATATGTACAATACACCACAGATGTCCGCCCGTGTTCTGCTCACTTTTCGCTTTTCATGCTGTAACGTGCATACCAAGTGCGAATTCCAATTACTCGACTAATCACCAGAATAATCAATACAATGCTCGATTACTAATAATAACCGATAGCTGCAGCCCTATTATCTATAGAATACCACAAAACCTGCGAAAAGTGAGCATCAGTTGTCAAGTTGGGGTCCAAAAGACTGAGGCCACTAGCGCAGATTCTTAAATCTTGCATTTGCTTCGAACTTAAGAACTTTTTAATTGCCTAATCATAATAATAATTTAATCAGTGAAAAATGTCCATGAATTTCAGAATATCTTTAGTGTTTGCTTGGTGCCCTTTTGGTTTAATGACAACTGCACTCGAGCTGCATGGATTCCACCAGCTTGTTGAAGCCGGATAAGACATTTTATCACAACCTGTCGTGACAATGCTCCAAATGGCTTTCTGTCATGTCAAGAATGTTTGGCTTTTTCTGTCTTCAAGTACCTCCATAACTGCTCAGTGGGGCTGAGGTCAGGTGAATGTGGAGAGAAATCTATGGCAGTTAACACTCCTTGGTCAAGTTCTTCGTCATCCTGCTACAGTATGAATTATTCTCCACAAAGAAGAAAACCAGAGCGTGGACATCCTTGGTCAGAGAGGAATCGATTGACTACAGGTGTCCAGCTCCAGAGTTGCAAAGCTACCTCAGACTTCACTGTGGGTTTGACAGACTGTGGCATCACTCTACCTCGTGATCGTCTTCTTACACTCACCCTTATGTTATGGCCAGTGATCTTTAACTGGGATTCATCAGTAAATATAACTTTTCTTTCATCATCCACAGAGAAAGGCTGCTATGTCTTTGCCCATGCCAAGAGTTTGGCCTTGTTTCCCCTCTTGAGAAGTGGTTTAGAGACACTGCTGAGGCCACTAATCAACAGCCTTTTTTGACAGTATTTTTGCTGACTGGAATTCTGTGTTGTTTACTTCGCTAATTCTGTATCTGTGGTTAGGTTAACAGGAGTTAATGTGATTGCTGACCTGGAAACAGTGCTGAATCGTCAGACTTGCTCATTATTTTCACATTTACATGAAAATATGTGTAGCCACAGACTTTTGGAGTCCACTGCACAATTTTATGATATAAAACCTAGAAAAGCAAGTAATCATTACAAGTATTTTTTCAATAAATCAATGAATACTTTTGCTAGCGAGTATAGAATACTTACCTAATTCTGCTCAGTAAAAGCTACAAGTAACAGCACCTAAAACAGCCACCTTTGTCAAAAAAGTGTAATAATACAAATATTTCCTTTGCAAATAATAATAAAAAAAAAATGCTTGAACACTGCTGCCTGCAGCTTGTGAAATCTGAACACTGCACCAATATGCTCGTTTTTCTTTGGATTTGCTGGTCTTTCCATTTATAATTTTGTAAAGTTTTACTTTTTAAATCATCAGGTAATTTGGTAGAGTATTTGACATTGTAGGATTTTACCTGAAACATTAAGGTTAGTCAGGTAACTTGTATTACATGCAATATTGTTTAAGTCTCACCTTTAATATTTAAGTTAGTTGAGTGAATCTACATAATATTGTAGGGTCTTAATCTCAATATTTAGATTACCTCAGTACTTCACCTAGATATTGTATTGATTAAGCAAATTCACATAAATAATATTGCAGGGTCCTTATTTTAAGGAAACTATGTCCGCAAGTAAATTTTATGCACATAAATGAATGTTCTTCTTACCTACCTCATGTCAGCTTAATGCACGTTCTATGTGTTTTGTGAAATGTAAATCGCTGCTGCAACACTGCAATTTCCCTTCAAGGCTCAATAAAGCATTCAATTTATCTATTTATATAATGACAACGTGATTTAACTGTTTTTGCACAAATTAAAAAGAGTGAAAATGAACTCACGGTTGTGCCAGCATCATAGGTAAGGCACATTCCTGAATTCTGGATGGTCTATTGAAGCCCATGTTGTACACACCCTTCAGCAGCTCAGGTTTCCTAATAAAAATAAAAGAATAGAATAAGCATATATTTATCTACTTAAGAGCCAAATCGCAGGTACAGCGGTTTTCCTCTCAGGCTCACAGTCTCAGCTCCTCAAACGTCTTCACGGAGTACAGTGGGGAGGTGGGGTCCGCCTGCAGGACCTCCACCTCGTTTCTGTTCCTCACCAGAGCGTGGCGAATCATTTTATTCAACAGAGACTCCTCAGCCAGGTTCACTTTGTCCCCCTCTCCTTTCCAGTCTCCACTCCTAGCCTTTTCCGGCACGAGGTTGCCTGCGCAGGTGGAAACACCATCAAGGGACTGTGAATGCATCACCAACTTCAGCGGTAAAATTAATTAGCTCAAATATAAATTAGAGGAAAAAACTAATTAAGTTACCATTAATATCTCCTGTCGTGTTACGTTGACCATGAACACGATCCCTTTTGTCAAACTGGTGAGAGAAAGTAATATTAATCACATTAATAGCCGATAAATCAGTAAACTAGCGCATTAAACTAGCCTGCTAAAGAGCGATTAGCATGTAATTAGCTAGCCCGTGTTTGCCGTTAGTTTTGGAGCTGTTGGCCACCTTCAAAACGTACCTGTATAGAAGAAGCTGCGGCCTCTTGAAGGTCCGCTGAATGCGACCACGAGTCTCCGAACATTTTCTAACATTAACCGTGAGTTTCTTTCGGGGGAAAACCAAAGTTTCGGTAAAGTTTGCAGTCAGCGTCAACGTCGTCCCGCTCTCGGCCTGAGCCAACTGTCACCACTGGAACCCCCGTGATGCCTTCAGGAGATCCAGAAAAAAACGGTAACAAACACACTTCGTCAACAGAAGCAGCCAAACAGAAAACTAAATAGCTGAGAATCTGTCATTTTCCAAATTGTTAAGCATAAATCTGCTGTGTATCATGATATGTAATTAATAAAATAAGTTTTTCTACACCTTTTATCACAGCTGATTATATTCTTAATGGAGTATTTATTTTACGTTCTTTGTACGTTCCTTTGTACGATAGGACACGCTTAAATGCATGCGACGTTTCATTTACGCACTTTATGAGGATGTCTTGAGCGCAACACAGCAGTTCCGCCATATTTGCGACGTGAACCTGACACACCTACCAAATGCCGTGAACTCAACTACTACATTAAAAGGTATTTTACTAACTTAACAATAATACATTTTTAATCTAACTGCACCGATATTACTCATGGTATGCTTAGTAAGAGATTAATTTTCATCTAAGATTTGCTTTGACCTGCATGCCATACTATGTTAGGTGATTTATTTTACTCCTAAGGTGGACTGTTGTCATCCCAATCGTCACTACTCTGTATAAATTCAAGTATTTCCATTTTTTTTGGACAGATATTTCCCGTTTTGTCGAATTTACAGATGAGGCATAAAATCAGAGGGAAAAAAAGTATTCATTTACCCGTTAACTGTTGAAAAAAGGAGAAAACGTTCAAATCACAAATCTTTTTTTTGAACTATTTAGTGTAACTTCACAGAATTTCCCTATTTTATTAAATTACAGATAATATCTAGTAAAATCACACAAAAAATTAATTTACATGTTGAGTGAAAAACAAAAATCAGGTCAAAACTATGCGTAGTAACCACGTCAACAATCTGTTTTTACAAATATAATAGTTATTATTGATTAATGATAGTGGTAATTGTCATAATAATCCATTATTTTACAGTGTGTAAAATTACACAGGTTTACTGCATTTAAATCAGCTAGTTATGTTAGAGGATTTCTCTGTTTGTTTTTTGACTGGGATTTTTTATTGATTTATTTTTACAGTGTATATTGATTCTACTAAAAATTTTATCTTTATTATTTCAGTTAGCATTGCTATTTTACCAGTGGGACTGCAACCACTTCTTAGAATTATTGTCCATTGATCAACCTGCTTTCTTTAATGTAGAATTTTTTCTATACCTCCATAAGGTTAAATAAATCCCACTGAAATGTATATGTTCAGAGTTGAGGTGTTTTCATAACAAAAAATACGAAAAGTAATGTCTTTATAGTAGGGCTGGAACTGACAGTTATATTATTTGTTACAGATTAATCTGCTTACTCATTAATTTGCTGTTTAATTTGTAAGAGTGATTATTCTAACTCATGCAAGCTAAATTCAGGGCTTTTCATGACAGATGAAATACTTCAGAGGTATAAAATGCATAAAACCTTAATGAGAACTTTGTGCTCAGCAGTTGATAGCATGCTAAATTACCTTGTGTGCCCATTAATTGATGACTCAGTCATTTAAGTAGTATTTATAGCAGAGCTTCTCAAATGTGAGGACTTGCAAATTTTTGCCCTATGTAATTGGAAACTGTCAATATTGGGGCCAGTATAGGCCATCAAATGACATCTGAAAGATCAAGTGCTTTGCTGAGTTAGTGGTACTGTTAGTTATTGCTGGTTGCAAAACAAATAAGTGGAATTTGCCTCTAACTTTCTTAGTGCTGTGAGAAAGAGAGGAAGTGAGGGTGTGAGAGGTTGAGAAACAGACAGCGAGAGGGAGGGAGGCAGTTTTATTGGCTGCAGGTTAATTCAATTTGGAGGCGGATGTTGAGTTTCAGCCAACCCACCCACACACACTCTCTCACACATAGACACCATCTACATGCTCACAGCTACGCCCAAATGGTTTTGCAAACACATATTAATTGTCATGGTAACCTCGCACAGAAAAAACAGACGTATCAAACCGAGTGATCACAAAACACAGACACAGCCGAACACCCACGTCGGCTTTAAATCATTAAGGGCTTTTCCAATCACATCAGAGACAGGACGGCAGAGAGATTAGAGGGGATGAAGGTGTATTACTCCCTCCTGTTTGCTCCTGGTGTTACAGTACATGTCATGCACACTGATCTCTTGCTATTAAAAAAAGATACCTGAATGGTTCATGTCATCATCGAGCGCTGGAGTGAGTGGGTGGTGCTGGTGCTTTGAATGGGAATGTTTGAATCCCTCAGTCTCATCCCCCTCTCTCCCTCTTCCTCTCTCTCCCTCTCTCTCTCTCTCTCTCTTGCTCTGAAACTCCAGCATCCACACAGGGAGGAGGAGGAGGAGACAATAAATGAAACAGTTTTGCAACCACATGTTGCTGAGCTTGATTGAACCACTGTTACCTTGCCTTTCTTTGCAGTCTAAGTAACAATGTGGCTGCTGCCTGTGTAGTTCCAGCCACCTGTTGCAGCACTCCTATTCCCTCTACGCCACAGAGAAAAACAAAAAAAAGGGGGAGCTGAGAGAGGTCGAAGAGGAGGATATCTTTCATGACAAGTGGAGTTCTGACAGAGAGAGAGGTCCTCGCTGCACACCCAGTTCACACAAATGAAAGGTAAGATAATGAAGCTGACACTGGGACTCAGATGAATTTTAATGCCGCAGTGTGCCTCTGTGATGGTACATGATTTAAACATGCCTGTCTTTTGTTTTAAATGAAGAAAAAGGTCAGTCGGTGTGGTAATGATCAGAACTGCCAGTGGTGCGTCTCCATTTCCACTGTAAACACAGATACAGACACTGTGCTTCAACAGGTGGCTACACAACATCTGCTCTGTGTTTTGACACTAATGAGTGCAGAGAACTGTGGCAATGCTGATGCTGAGAGTTGACGGTTTGGTGGTCTTTTAGTAAATCCCAGAAGATGATTCATGTGACTGAGCCAGCCAGGAGAGAAGCACCCTGGGACCGTCACTTTTAACACTAATTACTATAAACTGAAATACCGTAAAGAGAAAGATGTTTGCTTAGCTCACTGAAATGTAGCTTTTTGCTGCAACTTGTGTAAAATTAGAACCTTTCATATGAGTTAGATGTTTATTTTACATTGTTTTGTAATTATATATTCAGGTTTTGTGTCTAAATCCTCATTTTATCGTTTTGCAGTCCAGCTGTGCTTGATTTTAGTCTTTCACTAAGTCTTTCTTTTGTCCACCTATTGGAGGAGATTGTTCCTATAGAGGGACAAAGGGATGTGCTTCTCAGTCTGTGGTTGAATGGACACATGATGGCACTGTTGAGACGGGCAACAAAATAGTCCAAAATTACATCTGCATGACCTTTTCCTCACCATAAATAACAATGTGGTACCTAAAACCCTAATTTGACCGTTGGAAAGACTGATCGATTTTCTCATTGATTCTGAAGGGCTTCTTGTGTAGCCAGTGAGTGAGGAAGTTGCGCTTGAAGTAGGAATTTTTTATTGGTGGTAATGATTTTATGGTTTGTGTGGGGGAAGGAGAACGCCTGATGTTTTAATCAATCCCACGATCACAAACAAATGCACACTTCAGAGATGCTGCTGGTCTGTCTGCAGGCAAGCAAGCAATCAGAGCTGTCTCTATGGATATTGCTTCCGTCATAACACTTCCTATTAAGCCTGTGTGGGGCTCTGGTCATGCAGCAGATGCAGACCCCTGACAGCATAACCAAGATTGCTGGTGGAGGAGACAGAATTATTGATGAAGCATCACCCTAAAGCAGCACATAATTTTATTGAATATTCTACAAAATTAATTATGCTGTATTCTTCCATTTGCATATTTAATGCATCTGAAGTTTTTTTTGTCTCCTCACACAGCAGTAAATACTCCTTTTTTCTTTCCGATTCTGTTGTTACTGCGTTGTAATGATGATGCTACTATAAATTCGTTTTAGTCCCATAATTTTACACTCTCAAAGCACCAGTGTCACCTTACCTTAGGCTTCTTGTTTTCATATTAAGAGAGATTATGGCGATTGAAGCACTGAATTGACATCCAGATAGCAGCTTCAGCTCTAATGTTTGGAGTCTGTAATGAGAACATGCTGTGTGTTTGATGTTATTGCTTTACCTTTCCAAAAAGTTTCCTTTAAAAGAAATGTCTGCTAAAACACATCTAAACATCCTAACAAATTTGAAATGAAGAAATCCAATATCCCTAAAATATATGAAGGGGTTTAAGCTCGTTAAAAACACATACTACACAGTAAGTCACATATTGTTGGCAGATGTTAAAATGCTATTATTCACAGGTGAACATTATTTTTGCACATATTTCAATACAATTAATAAATACATAAAACTTGTTTTCACTACAAATACAAGTGTATTTAAAGGCGACTTTTAGATGTTTCTGTCATCACACATTACATGAAAATTTGCACATATTAAAAAGAAATCACAGTTTATTGCCCACAGTGTAGGATGCATAATTAGAATTAATCAGTCCCACTTCTCTCATTAAATGGTCATATTGACACAACATGTACGAAATTATGACATTTACCTAATTTAACAATAATAAAATGTGAATGCAGCCACATCTCTCAACACAAGCGCTGTTAAAAGGTCAATCCATCATTGGCTTTTTAACTAAAACTCAGCTTTTTTGAATATAATTCAATACTGAATTAACAACTCATGCTATATGAGTATTTGCAGCAGCAGCCAGTTGAATCCAAATAACTTTGACATTGTTGTTGTTGTTCTGCCTAACCAGAGCTAGTAAGCTAAGTTAGGTAGCAGTTGTTGAGTTTGTTAGCTTAATAGAGGCTGGTTCTATGTCGTTAAAAGCGACAATATGAAATAAAAACAGAAGTGTAATTTGCAAAATGCCATTATGAATTAAAATCAGACTGTTTAATTATTGTCATTGTTAATAAAATAAACAAAACTATTCCATAAAGTTTTGAAATTATTGCTAATTATTTGTTTCTCCAGTTTTCTTAATTTCCTGTTGGAATTCTTTTGAAGAAAAGTCATATCGATGTATACATGTGAATATGTTAGTGTCACAAATGCAGGCAGAGGTATTAACATACAGTATACAACAGAAATGAGTTCAGCGCTGTGGAATATCACTTAAATGTCAAACAATTCTAAATTGTATAACCTCTCAATAATTCCTTTAGTTCTAAGTTGGCCTGTAGAGTATTTGCTCTTTGGAGACTATTTTTCAGTCGCTCTTTGCTCTGCCTTCCTCTTCAAAATACCATAAAGGTGTTCTATTGGATTCAAGTCACATACTTGGTCAGGTCATAGTTTTCCATTTTTCCTACTTTAGAATCTCTTGTGTTGATCGTTATCATGCAGGAATATTCCTTTTCTGCTGAGGTTCTGCAGACTACAGACATCTTTCCTGCCAGTATTTTGGAATATCCACAAGCATTCATTATGCCATCTATAAATGTCATCTCTCTGCACCTTTTGCTTTCATGCTGCCTCATATCATTACACTTCCACCTCACTGTCAGGACTATGCATTCACTGTGACAGTCCAAAGTCATACAAATTCACCTTGGTCTCATCTGGCCAAAGAATGGGTGAGTTTAATCTTGCAGTTTTGTACAAAAGAGCAAGAAGGTGTGCTTTTCCTGAATGTCATCAATACAGGTTGGCATTCTTCACTGTCCTTTACACTGTCTGAGCTGTCACTGAAACTCAAACTTCCACTGACCCCTGTGCAAAGGCTGAAGCACCTGCTCATCTGTATTTCAGAGCTCAGTTGTACAAATAGCACACCGTCTGTGGCATCATTTTAGGCTGCAGGTCTGACTTGTGATACTGTTTCTAATTCTGTACCACATGGTTGCTGCTGCAACTAAGTTTTGAGAGATTTTTCGTTCCGATCATCCTGTATTCTTTTCTGTATTTTTGAAGTCACACAATCACATTTTTCAATTCTTCTGGATTTTTTTTCCATGTGGAATCATGATGTAGACAGACACAGCCCATAGATCGAAAACGCATTTTATAACAGTGTTCATGCAAGTAGACTGATTAGAAAACAGAAATGAGATGATGAAGTTTAAATACCATCTAAGAGGCTTTTTGGTTCGTGTTGTTTTGCACAACTGGATATTTTGGTATGTAGGTGTGTGAGCACACTATCTACATTGTTAATTCAATCCAGCTGTTTGCTGTACATAAATAAGATCTAATAAAAGTATAACTTAATTAACAATGTACATAGCGTGCTCACACACCTACATAGCAAAATATCCAGTTTTGCAAAACAACACTAATTAAAAAGTCTCTCAGATGGTTTTGTACATTATGTATTTAATGTCAAACACTACGGAGGTGACTTGTTTCTGGCTTAAGGAACTTATATGTTTTCTTTTCAAACCAGAATCCCAAAACCAGCACCATGCCTGGACTGATTAACAAGGAGACCCGGAGCGCTCTGCCGCTCAGTGTATCTGACATCACTTCCTGTGTCAGGGGTTACACTCTCGCTCTGACTGCCTCTATGACCTATGAAAATATGGATGATCATGCAATCGAGGGTGAGTGAGATTAATGTGTCACTTCAGTATTGTGTTTGCTAGCCACATTCAACCAATTCAACCAATTTTACAAACATGTGTTTCCTCGTGGGCAATTGTTTGTTTGTTGCCTCTGTTTCATGTTTTTTTACTCTTTACTGCCTTTTAGGGATCTTCATTTATCCACTGGAGGAAAATTCCATTGTTGTAGGGTTTGAGGCTATGATATCCAGCCAAATCGTAACACTGCAAATCAAAGACAAGGCAAAAATTGATGACTGTTATCTGGATTGCTGCAACACATCTAATGGAGCTCTGCAGAGTGGCAGTGGTAAGATTCAAGCAGCTCTAATCAATATTGTTATAAGGATCAGATGAGCAACTGTGTAATTTTGTAGATGTGGTGAAATGACAGAGGAGAATCAAAAAACTACAAATACCCACTGGCTCTGTGGATCATTTTAGGGGCTTTCAATTGCAACAATGGTTTGCTCCCTTTCAGAAACCCTGTTTCCACCTCCATTTTCCACTCTGACAAACCTGTTTTCCTTTACCTCCTAAGTCCCAAAGACAAGACAGACACAGTGATATACTAGCTAGTGGAGCTGCAAAGCCAGACATTTCCCTCAGAAGTTGGTGGAGACCAAAACAGAGCTAAAAGGAAAGTGAACATTGGCTTTAATTCATCCTGCCCCCAGAAATACAGTTTCAAATTAATACTAATGCTACTCCAATGTGTTACTCTTACAAGTGGCTGTTGGCTGACACATTCATCATATCAACTTTAAAGCATGAAAATATGTCAATGTTGCTTCACCAAACTGGCCAAAAAAATCTGTTTACACAGGTTTAAAAGGTCTATTGGGATTTTACATATGAGTATCTGCCTACTTTTCACAAGGAGTACAACTTAACCTGTGAAAACATGTGAAACATAAAATATAGAATGTCTGTTGCAGATATGTGCGTAGCTTTCTACAGTCAACACATTGACAGATTTCAAGAACATGAGGATTTATCAGTCAGAGAGACACAAGGCTTTACGTTACTGGAAATGTAGGATCCAGTTTTTGAAGCTTAGCTCGTATGAAAATGAAAAGTCGGTCTTCTTGTACTGCTTTGAGTTTGATCATTCTTTTTGAAATCTGTCTCTCAAAAGTCCCATCTCTTTCAATATTTCATTGCTCTCTGTTGCATCGGTACGCATTTGGAAATCCAACACATTTGCACCGAGTTTGAACCAAAATATGGTTTAGGATTTGTTAGATATAAGGATTTTATCATTGGTAAATTAAGCAACAGAGTGTGAGATAATAAAAACATTGTAGTATGATGTTTTACTTAAACAGAAGTACCTCTGAGAGCAATCTTAATCCTCAAAGACAGCAGTGATAATGAAAGCCTGGGGTCTCTCTAAAGATCTGCTTTTATCTTAAGTGTAGCATTAGGAATGCGTTGAAAGCCTACTTAGTGGGATCTAAAGTTGCTCACGGCGATATAACTGAGATCTCTACATTAATCTGTAAAAATGACTTTCTATGGAAGGAGTGATTGTTTCGGATGGAATAAAAGAGTGAACGAAGGAATCAGGCCGTTAACATGATGTCACCTGGATAGCTTTGTAATAGTTTTGTCACATACAGAAGCACCATTACTGCGGTGAATGTTTAAAATGAGGTTTCCCGCTGTTCTAATGTGGTGTTACAGGACACATAGTGATGGATGAAGATTTTGAGAGGACAGTGTTGGTGGTTAATCTTGGGATCATCCCTCCAATGGAAACAGTACACATTCTGGTCAGTACCTCCTCTGAACTCTCCACTCTGCCCAGCGGCGGCATCAAGGTCTCATCCCCTCCGGTGTGCACACCTCGGGTACAGAGGACCATCAACGAGGAGCACGGACTGTCCCCAAACTTCTCCAGAACGTAAGAAAAAAACTGATGAAGTCGTGAAAGACATAAAAAGTCATTGTCTTGTTGTTTTATTAGAGAATGATAGATGCAGTGTTTAAATCTGGTATGTTCCTAAATTAGATTTGACTCTGTAAAAAGGATTTTAAGATCCCATATTTGTATTAATATGGATAGAAATTGGCTGTACTAACATTTTGTATATTTATGGCTCCATTGTTCCACTTTTAGGAGGGAAAGACACAACTATGCCTCAAGTCCACATGATCAAACTCCCAACTCTCCTCAGCTGTGGTTGGCTTCACTGCTGGAGGAGGAAGCCATCAACTCAATGGACTATGAGTTTAACTTCCAACTGGAGATACGGGCTCCCTATCTCCTTGCAGGTCAGTGAAATAAACTTGCAAATCTATTAGCATTACATTTCTTGGAAACACTCAAAATCTCAACAAAAAGCTGTAATTTTGAGGCCTTCTGCAATGAAGTGCAGAAACAAGTGTCCTTGTACTTAAGCGTATGTGTGAGTTGTTGATTAAAATAGATTTTATTGAGTGTTTTGCTAAGTAAAAATGTGTATTTCAAGGTGGTATCAGTATTCTTGTGCAGCTCCTGCAAGAAAGCAAATAAATGTATATTCAAAAGTGTCAAACTGTTTCCTTAAACTTAACATCTTGGTGACTTTAATTTCTGGTTGTTTATTCTGCATATTTTCTCAAACTCCATGAGCACTTGGATGCATCAATACTTAAGTTATGTGGTTTATAAAATCTTGTGGAAGTTTGTGCCCGTTCACATGTAAATAACCGCTTTGCTATTGCTGTTAATACTGGATGTGTAGCCACTCGTTAATCGATGCGTGCTGATGCTCTGTGTAGGTGTGGAGAGCCCTTCTCATGCCATCAGAGCTGATGCAGACCCTCTGGCCCGCTCTGCCACCAGTGTTGTCATCACTCTGGCGGACAAATACACTTATGACTACCCTGTCAAAATCCTCATCTACCCCAGCGGTAGGTCTGCCACTTCTGAACTCACTCACAGCACAGTCCTGCAATTAGTCTGTCCTCTGTTTTCAAGTGAAGCAGTCTGGAACTGTTTTTTTTTTTTGTTTTGTTTTTTAGTTCAGTCAGACATTTTTTCACAGAATTATTTTCCAATGATCACATAAGTGAAAAGGTGATTTACTGCCTCACCTTGTGAGTGTGAGTCTCTCATCAGGGAAACTGTTAATAATATATGACATGACAGCAGAGTCAGACTGCATTGTGTGGGTGGGAATTGTCAGGTGATTTTTCTGGTAGGCCTTTCTCTCCGTTACTGCTGTCTTGACCTGCAGTATGTGTGGGCCAGTTGTTTCCCAGAGGCAGGAATGAACCAAGGTCTCACTGATCCAATAGGCCTCTTATGAAGGCTTTGTTCACAAACAGACCTGCGGCCAGTGCTGGGCAATTTAATTCAACCCAGACCGGCGCTGCAATTTCAATCACAACATGGATGCTCAGCTCAAGCAGAGAGATGGACGAAACCGTGCTGCGTTATAGGTCTCTCTGAACAATCCAAAAAACAGAAAGGATCAGTCTGTTTTCATCAACAGCTCAGTTGATTAATGGCCACTGCTGACTATAGGGTTTCTGATAGGTGCATCAAGTTAAATTTAAGACTTTAAATATAAGTAGAATAACACATGTAATGCAAATGAATACAGATTTCACAATCATACTGACCAAAGCATGAAAGACATTAATAACCAAAAAGGGCAATAAAGGAGTATTATTTATTCATCAGTAAACACAGCCTGCATTTGCAGCAGAAAATGAATGAATTCATGGATGTGGAAAATATCTAATTAACTGAGGGTGCACATGAATTTTATGGTCAGAGATCTACAAAATAGCACAGAAACTTTTGCTAGAATCAAAAACATTTTAGGACTGTGTCACTGCCTGCAGCAGGCTACAAACATATTTAGAATGAAATGAAAGGAAACACATTTTGGAGAGGGCAAAAATCGATACTTTTAAAGCTTTTTCAAGACCTGCAAATACCCTGCTCAAATCCCCAAGATTCACTCAACCCTCTGAGATCATTTTGTTTTTTTTGAGACCGAGCTGTGCTACAGCATCTTTAAACACAATCACCCCTTAATTCTAACATCAATATGGGGATAACTGTGAGTTTCAGATTACCACGCTCCCCTTCCCTGTGATGCTGTCGGTTTCGGATATTGTTCAACTGTTGTATAATCTGTCTGCAATGTTTATAGTAATGTCTGACTAAGTGTGTTACTTCAGAGCCTCATCTGCCACATGTGCTGATTGAGAATGGTGACATGACACCGGAGGAGTACGATGAGTATCTTCACGGCCGGAACGATTTCATCAAGGCCACCAAGAAGGACTCTAGCAATGAGAGGAAAGTGAGTGTGTCTCGACATCGGCACCATGTACCTGAACTGATGACAGCAATATCATACCAAACTCATTTTGAGGGGAGAGGTTCACAATAGCACAGTGCCATGAACAATCACTCCATTAAACACTATTTTCATGAAGCTACGTTTTTGTTGAAATGTTATTTTGTTAGGCAGTACAATGCAATACAATACAATCTAATACATTGGCACCACTCACTCTAAATTTCAAGTACACCACGAGTAGAGTTGGCTTCGTTCTGACACAAAAAAGTGATTTCTGCAAAAGCAGTACTTCTTTATTTTGTCCATTTATTTTTTTCTTTGTTTATGACACTATGCCCATCCTGACGGTTGGTTTACGCTACCTCATAACTTACACAATACAAAGAAAATCTGGATATGCAAGGAAAACAGCAACCAAACTGCAACAAAATGTGTTCTTTTAGTTATGCCCATTTTAAGTAGTTTGTTTAAGAAAATATACTTTAATTATTTACACTCCATAGTTGTCAGGAATTCTGTCTGTATGTTATGATATGCGCTACCAGTCGAAAGTTTGGACGCACCTTCTTATTTAATGTTTTTTCTCTTATTTTCTTGACTATTTACATTGTAGATTCTCACTAAAGGCATCAAAACTATAAAGGAACACATATGGAATTATGTAGTAAACAAAAAGCTACCCTTTGCTTTGAGTACTGCTTCACACACTCTTGGCATTCTCTCTATGAGCTTCATCACCTGAAATGGTTTTCACTTCACAGGTGTGCCTAATTTGTGGAATTTCTTGCAGTTCCACAAATTAACTTTGTTACAATATATGCTATATATTGTAAAACTGAAAAAAAAACAGTATGCTAAAATAAACACAAACATACTAAATTTCAAAATGTTAAAACTCTGGCTAACCAACTTGCTGTAATCTACCATCTCAAGAAGCTGGCTAATTTAAATTTAGGGTTAATTAGCTTTATTTTTTTCCCTCTGACATGAATACTGAGCTACAATCCAAATTAGTTGTCTGGAAATTATGTGTACATTTACTGAGATTTTAGTTTTCCAAAAATGGATATGTTTTAAATACAGGTTTGGAAAGAAAAAGTATGTTTTGTTGCTAAGTCTAGCTGTTGCTATCTAACCAGAGAAATAGCATTCATAATCAAGTCTTAACTTTTTATTTTCCTCAAGTAGCATTAACAGCTGCATTTACCTGACTGAATGATTGAACTCAAGTAATTCAGTTTTAACATTATTTTTTAATCATCTGCTTGAATAGCTTTGCAGTGTTTAGGTTTAGCTTTAGCTAAGGCTAGCTGTTGCAATCTAACTAGCTAACTAGGCACTAACTTGAGAGCTTGCCAGGTTGTAAAACAAATTTGTTATGTTGTTAGTTTGTTTGTTTTGTTTGTTTTTGTTTTTATCCAAATATGCAGTTACATCTGCATTTACCTAACAGCATTTTTAAACCTGTTCAGTTTAAATAACACTTTAAATATGGACTACTTTAATAGCTTTGCATCATTTTGCTTTAGCGTTTGCTAACACAAGCTGTTGCTGTTTAGCTTCCCGATTAGCACTTACTTGTCAGCTAGTCAGGTCTTAACACAATCTTTTTTTTTGTTATACCAATTATATAGTATCTGTTGCATTTGCATTATTAAAGGTTCATTTTATTTTTCAACCTGTCTTCTTCGATAGCTTTGCAGCATAGCGTAACATTAGCATACATATATTTTGTTTGTATACAAGCAACTGCTGTTAGTAATTGTTTTCTTCACCATATCCTTAAAACAATACTCAAAAGAAATTTCTGAGGCTTTTCTGAGGAGTTTTCCTTGGAGAGACAGTGGAGCATTATTCCCTTCAAGGCTGTTGTAATTATTATGCATAAGACAAAGTGTTGTTTAATAATGAAAGGACAGAAGACTTCAATGGCCCTCAGCCAGTTAGTTCTTCCATCACTGCTACACCCCTGCTTATGCATGCGTCCATTCACAGCCCTGCTATGATGAGGTTGTTAAGTGACCAGCGGACCTAAACAGGAGGAGGAGAGAGAGCACTTAGCCATAAAAAAAGGGTTTCTATGGAAACACTCCAAAGGCACACCACAGTCTGCCTGCACGTCTACAATAATTGATGTGCCCTGTCGACTTGGTCTCTTTTGTGGGTCCTTTTCTGCGTTTATAAGTGTTAAATTTAAGCCCGTGCGAATTCAAAGAGTTTGGTCATCTCATGGTGTAAGTTCCCATTAATTCATGCTCATGGTTTCTTTTGATTCGTCTGTCTTTCCAGGTAGATATAATTCACAAGCGACTCCATAAGGACATCCTTCACAACCCTGTGGTCATGTTGAACTTTTGTCCTGACCTCAAATCTGTCTGCTCTGATCTGAGGAAGGTTCACGGTGAATTTATCTTCCTTATTGACCGCAGCGGCAGCATGAGCGGTGTTAACATCAACCGCGTGAAGGTATTCTTATCTCAGTGTGGTGTGTGTTGCAGTGATGCCTTGTTGCAGACATACATTAAGGCACATGCTGATTTACATATAAATTACACTACATGGCACACTCCAGATTATAGAGTTTTTTTTGTTCAAAAGAAATTATAGTTGGCACAAAATACATCAAAATATTCAAGGTTTATAAGAAAATTAATGGAAAGCAACTGCATCAAAACATGTCATTAGAGGCTGTATGATTGCTTCGTGGGCTCACAGCCATACTGTGTCTGTGGTCTGTGGAGATTATAAATGTAGTTAGCCAGCAGTGGGAAGAGCGTGTACACAAGGATATTGATTGAACAAATCATTTACTATTCACCAAACATCTCCCAGTTGCTAGATTTTAGACAATCTGTGAGACCTTATCAGTCTTCATGAGAGCCTCAATCAATACCGGCAGAGCGGAGTCAGTGTCATTCAAGGTTGCTTTATTTGTTAATATGTTTGTATGTTGTTTGGCTGCTTGTGCACTGACCCTGCCCTGTGATGTAATACTGGATGCTGTTTATTTGTGACTCACACTGGGGCTTTTATTGAACGAGTCTGATACTATGGAGTCTGGGCTCAAGACCAGGGTGAGCCTGACAGTGATTTCATGACTATTCAAAATTGATCTTTTCAGGAACTCCTGCAGAATACTGTTGAACATATCTGGAAAACTAGAGTATTATATAGTATATCTTTTCTTTATCAAAGCAACTGACCAGATATTTTGTTCTGGATCGTGTAACCAATGTGGTGTTTGTGCTTTTCACTTGAATAGAGGTTTAGTTGAGTATCATTGTAAAAAAAATTGCCCCTCAGCTGTAGAAGAGACAGTGATGGAAACTGCATGATGCCACTCACTCCTCTCCTTGAGAAAATCTGTTTTGACAGCCATGTAGAGCACTGTGCTTCCATTCAGCCACGCATTTACAGATGTAGTTGTATTGCAGTGGGAATGATCACATAGATCCACAGTTCATTAAGCACCTAATGAGCAGACGAGCTTTGCCTTTAATTATTTAAATGTTTTTTATTTCAGATATCACAGTCTTTGCTCAGGACTCAAATCTGCTCTTCTCCTCAGGATGCCATGGTGGTTATTCTCAAGAGCCTGGTGCCTGGCTGCCTTTTCAACATCATTGGCTTTGGATCTACATTTAAATCACTGTACACAACCAGCCAGAACTATGAAGAGGTAATGTAGCTCTGTATAATGAAAGAGGCACTTCACTTTATTAGTCATGAGTAGTTCGGCTCAGACACAGTTGCACAATGTATTGCTTTGGATGGAGAAAAAAATCATGTCTGTCAGGAGTAAAGAAGGAAATGATTTTATGTTGAAAACCACGGTAGAAATGCCCCAATTCAATATTCAAGATCAGAATTGGGGTCAATTTTTCATCAGTATCAGCACAGACCTAAGTCTGATCCTTTGTTTGCATCTGCTGTCACATAGATGTTGTAAAGAGAGAGAGCACAATTTATGGCAGGATATGAAAGACGCAATTTTTTTAATGTTTTTAAATCAATAATTGGCAGCTTTATCAGTTAATAACCAATTTATTTATAACACAAATTGACTACAGTGGACATTGGCATTGTGCTGACACAGCCACAAAAGCAACTCGGATTCCCTTTGAGGACGCTCTTGGTGTCAGTAGGAAGAAGAAACTTGCAGCCGAACAAGGTCATCTGCCTCAACTGGTTTGGGTGAGGGTATAGGGGAGAGGCAGAAGGAAAAAAGGAGATCAGGGAGAACAAACTACTGGACAAATAAGACATAAACTTAATAACATGTAATTATAGTGTATATATAGACAGAGAAAAAGTGAAAAAGAGGAGAGTAGATGGGAGGTGCCCAGTGCATCATGGGAAGCCAACCAGCAGTCTAAGCCTCCAGCTCCTCAACTAATGATGCAGGGACACATGAGGCACCACCAGCTATAAGCTTTATTAACCAAAAAAAAAAAAAAAAAAAAAAAAAAAGGATTTAAGCCTGATCTTAAAAGTATAGACGATGTCTGCTTCCTGAACTCAGATTGGGAGCTTTTTTTTTGCCAAATCAAGGATTACATTTTGAGAGCTGTTAGCTTACATTGAAAGATCACGTTGAAAACACTAAAATATCTGAAGTTTGGTGTCCGATTAAATGTGTTATGGTAGATATAGATGACAAAGTAAATAGGTGGACTAAATTAATTAAATCTTGTATGAATATATATAAATAATAGTGTATTTAAAAAAAAATAACATTTACAATGTACAGCTTTTGTATTCTGCACTGGTTCCATGTTCAAACTTCACATTTTTTCCTCAATGCAATTAACATTATCTTGAGGAAATGACTGTTGCAGGCACCGTTTTTTGATGATTAACATTTTGCTTTGAAATGCAGCTATGATTATAATATCAGCATGACACTGCTGAATGTTGTGATGTGCTTGACACATTACCTAATTTAATACAACACCTTCTCATCTTCGTGATCCAGGATGCCCTGGCCCTGGCTTGTGAGTATGTCAGAAAGATCCGAGCTGATATGGGGGGGACCAACATCCTGGCACCGCTCTCCTGGATCCTGAGGCAGCCGGTGTTCAGTGGACACCCCCGCCTGCTGTTTCTGCTCACAGACGGAGCCATCAGCAACACAGGCAAAGTTATCGAGCTGGTCCGCAGCCATGCACGCTACGTCAGGCAAGTATTACTGTTAAAATACCGTTAAAACACTCTGCTCTAAATGTTAGATCAATACTGAATGACATTGTTAGGGATATTGTCAATATTGTATCACCAGAACTGTTGGGTTCTAAACATGTTACACAACGACCCATTCGATGCTAACTGTGATTCATACCTGCAGACATTTAACACAAAGGCTGATGTGAGGAAGGGAGCTGCTTGACTAGGAAGTTACTGTACATTGTGTCAAAACAAATACAAGTAAATTCATCTCCTGGTTATGCCCATGACACAGACAGAAAATACAGAGCCCCTCTGATAACATAAAATCACATCTCTGGTTTGCCAGGGAGCTTAAATGCAACACCTGGTTGTGGAGCTGTAATCCTCTCAAAATGAAATCTGGGAACATGCAGCTTATGTTGAGTCCATGTCAAACATTAGATATCACTACAAAGAATCTATCAGAAAGCCAGCTTTTGTGCAGCCTCGATTTGAGATTAAAAAATGACAAAGCCGTGTTAGAGCTAGAATAAGGAAATAGGAAAGCTCCCAGCGGCTTATGAACACCAGCTGCTAAATTAGAGAGAGCACCGGTGGCACAATAGGTCTGCAGTACATTGGGGAGTTTTTTTTTTTTTTTTTTGCTACTTGCATCTAAATGTCACATTGTGAATTGCTGTCCTGAGTCACTTTGGAAATAATTGACTTTAGTCTTCCTGCTTTTAATGGATGGCTGCCCCCAGATGATTGAATTAAGTAAATTATCAACACTTCCTGGGTCATTAACACACTGTTTGCAAATCAGCACTGCCAGTCAGATACAGACAAACAATGATGAATCTTTAATCTGAAATTCCATGTTAGGTTTTTAGCCACACTGTAAACATTGAATGCTGTTAAACAGTTTCTAACTGTACATTTTTGTTATGTTGTTTCACAGTTTCCCTGTTTTGTTGTATTACAGATAATATTTAGTAAATTAACAGATGGGAAATTATTTTCTTTTAAATGTAATCCTAAAAATACCACAATTGTAAATTATGCTCACATAAGTTATCTGCATTTTACCAGTAGCTAGTCATACTTTAACATTTCACCTCAAAATTACACTATTTTCTTTTACTATATTGAAATCAGCAAAAAATGTATATTATTGTATATTATAGATTGAAAAGTAGTAAATCATCTGCAACTGGCATTTTACAGATTTTCTCTGTTTTGTGAAATTACAGAAAATATCTGGTAAAATCACAGATACAGGGTATTAAATTACATGTTGATTGTTGAAAAAGGAAAGCTGTATATAATTTTTTGCCTCAAAAATCTTTAAAAAAAAAAAAAAACAACCAAAAAACAGTAATCTATTCTCGTCCAATTTGTGACTATAAAATGACGTAGTTTTACAGTATTGAAAGCAACTAAAATAATCATTATTTTACATTATTTTAGACATTTGCTGTTATTTTCACAGTCTTTACAGTTATGGAATGTAACAATATGTTACAGTATTCCACTTTCTTTAACCTTATTCTTTTCAGGTACCCTTTGCTGCAAGATTGTCATAGTTTGTTTTTTGTTTTTTTTGTTTTTTACAGTGTACATAGAAGGTGACTTTTCCATTTTAATCTGCACTGTCTGATTAGGACAAAACTGGTGCAATGAAATTGGCCTCTGTTAACAAAGGAATCACAATAGTAAAATTAAAAAAGCATCAGTTAACCTCAGTGAAGAACTCTGGCAAGCAGCAGGCATGTTTCTACTTTTCACTATAAAAGAAAATGTTGTTCCATCTTATCCTTGATTGTCAGCAAAATGTGGTGCACATCCTGAGAAAACACCTGTTGTTGTGCTCACGTGTCTCGCGATCTGTCCATGGACTGCAGCATTTAATTTGTTTGTGCAGATGTTTTACGTTCGGCATAGGACAGAATGCCTGCAGGAGGCTGGTGCAGGGACTGGCGGCAGTTTCCAAAGGAACCGCTGAGTTTCTGGCTGACGGAGAGAGGCTGCAGCCCAAGGTACTCGTTGCCAGCTTTGTGTATCAGCCTTGAGAACAGTCAACGAGTCTGAGGGCCACTGGAGTGCCATTATACAGCGGTTTCAAACTGCTGAGTGTCTGCCACTGGTACCAATTAGGAAATCACATCCTAGAAACGCCATCCATTTTATGTACTTGTCAGATAGAAGCCATGTTTCATATATGAAGACCTATTTTGGTGGCCTTGTTTTTACTCCACAGATGATAAAGTCCCTGAAGAAAACCATGTCTCCTGTACTCAGTGACATTTCCATTGAATGGCTTTTTCCTGAAACCAAAGAAGTGCTGCTCTCCCCTGTGGGCAACTCCTTCTTGTTTCCAGGGGACCGCCTGATCGGTTACAGTGTGGTTTGTGACACCACCCGCTACCATGCCAACCCCAAATCTGTAAGAAAGTGACAAATGACTGCATGCATGATGATTTTCTGTGTTGTGAACGTTTCAAAAAAGGAACCTCATATTGCACCATGTTGAGTTTGATAAATCCTTTAATCTTTCCACTTAAATCTCTTCTCTGGTGCCGCTGAAAGGAGTTTGAAATAAATCTTGAGGGAGGTTAAAAAAAAAGGGCTACTTTGAAGAGGCTTTTTATCAAACCTTGCGAATAGGTCTTTATTGGAGCACTTATTTCAGATGTGTCACTTACTCAAAATGTCAACAGGATAAGAGGAGGCGATACAGCATGATGCGCTCCATGGAGTCCACTAGCTCAGTGTTTTATCATTCTCAAGAAGAGGACTTGCTGAAATCTGGCGCAGACAGTCAGGGGTCCTCCAGGGAAGCACCTTTTGGCGACTCCTACCAGGACTCCATGACAGACGGCAGTCCTCTTCCCACAGAGCCTGACTCCATGGGTAAGAACTGACATGATATATGACTGAGATTTACATTTTCATAAACTATCTGTGTGGAAAATGTGAATTTGTGTCCTCCAACTTCTACAGTTTGCTGTAACTTCTTGTATGTTCATGCACTGATCATTTGCTGATGTCCTGTTAGGTGGAAATGATATTTTTATCCCCAATGGTGAAGTTGTGTGTTCGTTATTTCACCAGGCTCAGATATTTGTTAGATGATTGACATGAAATCACATACGCTTGTTCATGGAACCCGAAGCATCTGTCCTGTTGAATATGGCAATCTCTTGACATTTTTCATGTAGCATCACTATGAGGCTTATATTTATGGTTTTGAATGAAATGTCTTGACAGCAGTTGGATGGATTGCCATCAACTTAAGTGCAGACATTTATGTTTCCCTGAGGATGAATTTTAATAACTTTAGTGTTCCCTTAACATTCTGCCAACGCCCCAGTCTAAGATAACAGAATGCTAAACATCAGCATGTCAGCATTGCCACTGTGAACATGCTGTGCTGGTGCTAATATTTTGCCCAAACAACCACTATCCTCAAGTACAGCCTCACAGGGCTGCAAATTTGTCTGTTGCTGCATTTGCCAACTATCTCGTCAGATTTTCAGCTTGTAAAGTATAGTTTGTGTTGTAAATCAACATTTGTAAACATGTAAAATAGAGACATAGCAACATTTACGTTGCATTTACATTGTCTCGAAGTTTATTTCAATCAAAATTCTGCTTTAGGGAGGGTGAAAGGAAGCACAACAGCTATTTTTCTCTATTCAGGAAAGCAAACAGCAGAAAAACTGCAGGGAACTGCGCATGTTGAGTCAGGATTCAAAGGTTTTATTGTCGTATGCAGCAATAACAGTGTTGTCAGCGCAATGAAATGCTTAGTTCCCATTGTCTCTGCATAGTGCCGTGATGGAAATATCTACAGAATTCACTCATTCATCACACTGAAAGAGACAATTATTGAATATAAAAGAACAATGCCAATGGATATGTACAGGAGAACAGTAATATTTATGGTGCAAAAGGTGAAGATCTTCTCAGATATACTGGAGCTGAAAACATTGAAACTACAAGGAACAGTGCAAAAAGTTGCTAAAATAATGTGAAAAAAAAAGTATATACAAAAATACGCAGTGGTGTTGGATTAGTTAGCAATCATTCTTTCAAAATGACACAATCTTACAATTATTTGTTTTTACATTTTCTGACTTGAATATTTTCATTTTTGAAAAAACAAACACCAGGTTTTGATAGGACGTCACCAAGAAGACGTGCATACAGTACCAACCAGATAACAGACTACAACCCAGCCAAGAAGGTCTACACTCCCAGTGACCCCAGCTCTGTGATGGCAAAGAATCCACTGAGGAGAGCAAAAGTCCAGGAGCTAATTGGCCAGATGAGTCCTGAACACGAGGCCCAGTGGAAGAGTGACTACCAGGTGATATCTAGTTTGCAAAATATGTCTCATTCAGTTTGTAATGTAGCTGCAGCTCACGTATAACACACAGAAAATAAAGCATGGAAGGCAGGAGAATCTAAATTTGTATAATAGCCTTGTCAAGCTGTCATTATGTAGAAAATGATATTTGTATTCAGACAGTGTTGACAAATTAAACATCCACCTGACCTGTGTCTGGCCTGGGAAGTAATCAAGAACAGACAATGTGCCCTCCTCAGTAATGAAGGGCAGCATTTATGAATGGCAATTAGGGGTGAATATTACTCAGGGAGCAGGTTAGTGTAACGAAACAGAATGTTAAAGGCTGTGAAGAAATTCTATCTTCTTTTGTAAACCCACGCGAGGATCTATTACCTTCTTGCTTGACTGAATAAATAAGCACAGCAACATTGTATTTTTTTCCACAAATGAAAGGAGCATGATATAAAACACTGCAACAACCTGAGGGCTTTTACTCTTGTCCTTAGAAACCAAACAGTCCTGCCGTTACACTCCTTTGAAATATTTTTATTGAACACAGCACAGCGAGAATTTCCAGTTTGTTGTGTTGGTATTTTTGTCTCTTCATCAGAAAAAAATGACAAATATAAGACTGATGGATGCTTTTCCTTAGTTTTCACCATTTTATAGATATTTCAAAAGAAGAAAATGACCTCCAGAGTAAATGACATGCAAATGATTTCAGACTCCTTATATCATTAATCACTTGAAAGCACGTTGAACTCTGAGCCTGAGTGACCACAGAAATGAGCAGAATTACAATTAGTGGATGAGCTCCCACGCGTTGTTAAACCTGTGAGCACCAGGGTACTTTGAATTATATCGCTTTTATGGTTTCCCACCACAGCTGGCAAGCCTGTGTGCCACATCGTCCAGAGGGCGTCCTGGCAGCTGTCACAGGTCGCTCCCTCAGCAGGAGCCGCCTTCGCAGCAGGATGCCAACTCCGAGCTTCATTTCCATTCACAGCCCCAGGACAACCGTCCGCCAGGCGGCAACAGCGATACGCCTGCGACTCGTAGCACTCCTGGGGAAGATGGATCCAGATCATCCACAGACAGCCCATCTGTTGGCAGCGTCGGAGACATAGGTGGGAACACAAACATTTTGTCATATTGAAAAATGTACTGAAAGCATAAAACTGGCATTTTTGACAAGTCCTTACAGATAAAGACTCTTTCAAGTCAACGGGAAAATAGATTTGTTGTGATGTCAGTTAATTACAAATTTAAAATGTAAAATTAAAAAGGTGACATTACTATGTAGAAATCTGTTTTCACTTTGACATGAAATAGTCTTTTTTTTTCCTAATTTCTTGTCAAAAAAAAGCCAAATAAGTTGACCAATGATTCAACGTTGAAAAGTAACCAAAATGGAAAACCTCCACAGGAGGTGAATATATCTTAAAGGCAGTGTATTTTGGCATTTTTGAAAATTCTCATGTTCACATTGTGGTTGACAGTTAAATGAAAAGTTTCATTCTAATGTAGATATGAAGCTACAGCCAGTCGCTGGTTAGCTTAGCTAAGCACAAAGACTGAAGACCTCTTTAAAAACCCTATAAACCTCACTTATTTAAACATTACATCCCGTGAAGTGTAAAAATAGCATGTTATGACATTATGTCCCAAAATATTTTGCGCTTGAATAGTGTTTGGTCAGGTGCCACAGAGATTGCTTATCTTTATGCTAAGCTAAGCTAACTGTATGTTGGCTTTATGTAGCGATTAACTAATAGGCTATAATGAGCCAAAACCACAAACAGATTTATTAAGGCTGTTGTGACTGTTACTGATTGAAATACATCTGACATTTTAGTCTTGACAGATGATTGAGCACAGGAAATGGGTTTCTATATCTGGGGACAAAACAGAAAATTGTCTTAGAAATAAATTAATCAAAAGAGGTAGCATTTTAAAAACCCGTTATTAAAGTACAATTCAAGCAGGATAAATGGAGAGAGATAGAAGCAGGAGATAAATTAGTTTAAGATAAATCTAGTCCAATGAAAATAAAAATGCAACACACAGTCTGATTGATTAAAGCACATTCACTCAGGTATCAAATTTTGCTCCTGTGATATTTCAGATGGTTATGGACACCAGTTATGTCAAGCAGAAACCCCACAGGAGACCCTGACTTCAGATCTGGGTGCTGCCAACCAGCACAAAGGTGACTGCAAGGCTGTAGTGTCTGGACTGCTGTGTGGGAAACCAATGAAGTGGGAGGTGGTCTTTGATATCAAGCCTTTCCTGAATGGCCGGGAACGCGAGGAAAAGGTTCACGAGGAGCTGTGGAACGAGACCTTCCACCACCTGGCCGGACGCTCCATCATACAGGACTTTGAGCACATGGCGGATAAGGAGTGTGAGATTGAGCACGGTGAGCTGAACGAGGAATAAAGTTGACATTCAGTACATTTTAAGGAAATTATAAAGACATCAGACACAGCAATTTCATATGAAACCTTCTCTTATTTGTTACTGAAATTTTAGACTTTAAATACTTTAATATTCTGACTCATTAATGGTATTCAAAAGCATCAATACTACTATCCTGTCTGTCTGTTAGATGCAAGGTTACAGCTAGCAGCCAGTTAGCTTAGCTTAGCTTAGCTTGGCTTAGCAAAAAGACTGGAAAAAAACAAAATAATCTGGTTTACACAAAGAAGACACGTTAAGAACTTTAGAAGTGCTGTTAGGTGGATTTTGTCAAGTTTGGATGGAGCCAAGTTCGCTGTTTCCCCCAGTTTCCAGTCTTAATGCTAAGCTAAGCTAACAGATACGTTTCATGATATGGTATTCATGATGCATGAGTTAATTGTAGTTGTTTGGAATAATGTTAATCTTTCCATATAGCAAAATATTGTGTACTATGATGATATCCTGTGATATCCTAACTGTTTTCTGCATTTTGTGATTCACAGGGTCTGGCAGGAAGTACCAGTTATATGCTATTCACACCAGCAAGGCCTGCAATATACTGAGCAAATATACAGCGTTTGTCCCCATCGACCTGGACACTAATGAGTATTTGCAGACACATATTGAATATATAAACCCCGGTAAGTGATATGGCTTAAATGAAAAGACGTTTTAGGTTTGAGTTGAACCCTGCCATCAAAGACAGACTAGACAGACTTCTTTTTGTAGTTTGATGTTCAGGAAAATTGGCCTGCAAGAGTTAAATGAGAAAGTCAGTGTCACTCTCATGTCTCATCATTAAACAGGAAGCGTGGATTAGCTTAGCTTAGCAAAGAAAAAACACAACTCTTCCCAAAAGTAATGTGCTAGCACAAACTGAAGCTCAGTATTCATATCTTGAAAAGCCGAAACAACTAAAGCAAATTATTACTCTTTCAGAAAATAATCAATTTTAATTATCAACTAATTTTTACAATCGTTAACCCTCTGAAGTCTAAAATGCAATGGCATGTTTGAAAGGCAAATTGTCTTTAAAGAAATCACCAAACTACCCAATTTATCAGAGCCAGAAACTAAAAACAGAAAGAATCTTTGGATTTTCAACTTTCTAAATACCCTGTAACTACTTATCTGTGATGTGCTGTTCTGTCAGAAAACTTGACCTAATCTAAGCTTTAAATCATGATTTTTTTTTTTAAATTGCTGTATTCTATATGTCCTGTTTAAAAATTAACCAAAAATAAAAATAAACTGTTTGCACTGAAGAGATTCTGAACAAAATACAAAAATTCTGTGTTCAGCTGAACTGCAGTCTGTGTTCACAAAGAGCAGATAGGAAGGAAATTAAAAATGCAAATAGTAAAATAACTATTGTATGCATGTATGTTTCCAGTGTTCGTAACATCTGTGAACCTGACACCTGGAACAATGTTGTACATGTTGCAAAATAATCAAAAAAATTCAGATTCTTTTAATGATTTATAGCATTACTACTGTGCCCAACATTTTCTGAGTTCTCTTTAATTCTGTTCATGGTTGTGCTGTTTTCAAAGAGGTGCAAAATATTATACTGAAGTGAAAATGAGCCCACATTGAACAGAAATATGCCTAGAAGCTGCACAAGAATCAGTCAAGCAAAAATGGCAAATAATATCTGGCTTGAGGTCCTGAAATATGAAACTTTTGTGCTTTTCTCTTTTGTTTATGTTTTTATTTTTTAGTGTGTTTCCTACATGAAGTAAGGCATTTGAAAGAGCCACTAGTAGATTTTCAAAACTTGCAATGGGATAAATGGACAAATCAATAATCTAGTCTGATTAAACAAAAACTTTGATTGGTGAGCAGCAGCAACTCTGGGAAAGTCAGAAGAAAATATCACTTAATGAGACTAAAATCAATTTTAGCTCTGGCTTAACTCCAAATGTAAAATCGTTTTAATCTAGGAACACTTTCAAATTGTGCAGCACAGGCCAAAGACAGCTTAAAAACAGATTATGATTCAGTTTTGCTTTCAGGTGAAGGTCTGAAGAAAGGCTCGCACTCCAGGTCTCGATCTGGGAGCAGGAAGACCAAAGGCTACTCCATCGGACTGGGTCGCTCTCAGTCTGGTGGTATGTCGGAGGAAACCGAAGATGTCCTGCTGCTCAACAGTAGGCTGCTTTTTTGATTCTGAGCTCACATTTCAGTCCCTGAGGGGAGCTTTAAATCCTAGATCAATAACCAACAAGGAATGCAGGAGAAATGAATAAGAGAAGAGCTGTAGAGGAAGGTAGATAAAAGTCTTGGGTTGAATAAGAAGTAGTGAGTATTCACACAAAGGAATGTCATTCATTGGGGAAAAGGTGATTTTTGATTTCAAACCTGCCCTTATTTGAAATGTAAAGGTTGCAGTTTTACATCATCAGCTCTGTTAGAAAGCTGTGTGCTAAATTATATTAAGAAAATACTCCAACTTTAACTAAAAAGGATCGAGTTGGATCTGGTCTTCAGTGGTGGCATAGCAACAGCAGGAGCTAAGACCAGAAGGTGCACAGCGGGCAGCGATGCAGATGAGTTGCATCAGCATTATTAGACAATGCTGTCTTTTATAACAGAAGAGTGTCTTCTTAGATTCGAAAACATGAAATAAAGCAGGGCTGACAATTAGTTTTAAATCAGTTTCATCATTATCCCAGGTGCAGAAGAGGCTGCCTCTCCATGCAGCACACCCTCCTCCTCTGGCTGGGAGAGGTGCAGCTTTACAGAGGGTAAGTTTGACACATTGGCCGGTTGTCGAATTTACTGTCTCCTCAATTTTCCTTCACAAAGACCTTGACATAAACTGCCAGGCGGTGTGTTTTCTGGGCAACAGAGTGGCTTTTTTCCAAATGTGAAACATGAGATTATTGACGTTTTAGTCTCTCTCCTTAAAAGTGATGACAGACCTCAACACGATTTTGTGGCTCGTATTGACAAAAGCTGTCTGGACCTTTTTTTAAAAAACTAAACAAAACAATGAGCACGTACTGAAGACACATAAGCAAACAAGAGGGGTTTTACCTGCACAGGCGAGGCAGCTGCTATCATAAACCGGATGTCCTCTCCTGTCATTGTTACATCTCAGTGGGTGTGTTTTATTCTTGATTATGTGACACTCGTGTTGAGAGCTACATAGCGAAGTGTCTAACTCTGCTTTTCTGTCTCCAAGTCTACCAAAGGAGTCCATCTGTGACCTCTGACCAGTCGCAGAAATCAGTGGAGAGCCTTTTTTCTGCCAGGTGGGTGATTGGTAGCTGAGTGGCATTATTATTCTGCTGCTTCACAGGGAGGAGAATATTTTGAATGTCTTCATCCATTTCTGTCAGCTGATTTTGACTTAGAACATGCAGTCTTGAGGTTAACGCATCAGGATAATGCTGGAGCCGTCATTTGCTGTGAACATATAAAGATTAATTACAATTTGATCTCCTCTTAAAAATCAAGACCGAGAGTCAACAGTCCTGCTAGCAGCACTCTGAAGATAAAAAAAATAACTAGTTGGTTTGATGTCTGGCAGGATGAAAAGTTGTTTGAATGAAGATAAAGTGGCGAGTGGTTGAGAATGGTTAAAATTTTGAAAATAATGACATGTTTTCTGACACTATGCCCTGGAAGACTGTTAAAGTGTTGCATTCTCTTGTGAAAAGTGACAATTAGATGAGTAAATAATGAAAGAGAGAATTCTGCTCACCTCTGCACAGAAGAAGTAAGAAGTGATGCGGCTAATGACACTGCAGTTGTTAAATAATAATATACATGATAATGAAACATTGCACATGAAGTTAAAAAAATATTCTGCTGAAACTGATACTGCACAAACTATTGAGAGAAGTAATATTGCAAATGATACTGATATTTTTGTCCAGATTTAGGTGTCTGATTAGGGTTAGTTTCTGCACCAAATCCATCAAATATTTGGTGAAGCATTTCACAAAACACCCAGTCATTTGAAGGCTTCAGGGTTTATTTTTAGGATGCCATGCATGTTCTCCTGTAGACATTCATAGTCTGAACACTTTCATGTCAGTCCATTCAATACTAGTCTGAGATATTTCAGTCCGGACAAAGGGCGAGACTGATGACCTTTCCATCCCCAGAGCCACGCTGCTAGCATGGCTTAAATATCCAATCGCATGTAGCAGAACATTAAAAAGAAACTGTTGCCTGTCTATCCTGATGGAAGCCGTCTGTTCAATCTAAAAGTGATTTGTGCCACACATAGTGCTCACTGTGTTTCACACCTGCACGCCCCCTCTCTCCTCTGTAAGGTTGGCCCTCAGCAGGACTCGTCTGCTGACTCGAGCTGCCAAAGGATTCATGTGTCGATCTCACAGCAAGTCGGGGGATTCAATTGGAGAGAGTGACAACGAGAACAAAGACTACATTCCTCTGGTGGGGAACACATCTATACAAGTGAATGTTCTGTCAACCTGCATGCTTTTTTGATGGACACTAATTTGAAATGAGTGTAGATTTGCCCAGAGAGACAAATGTGTCACTGCCTGCTGAGTTTGAGGTTATGTGAACAATACGGAGCCTTATTTGTGTTGAGGCCTCTGCAGACCTCCATCTTTGTAAATTCATTCAGTCTCTCAAAAAAACTGGATAGCAATAAAAGCAATACAAAAATGACCAAAAAAGCATCTGTTTTATTAGTCATACTGTTCATGCTCAAATTAAAAAAATAATTACTAGATAAAGAGTGAGAACATATTAAGTTTACTAACGGTATCCTAAATAGACCATCAAAGTAGCTGTATAAACTATGCAACAATTTCATGTTTTTCACCTAAAACTAGTGTAACAGCAAACCACAGATCTGCCTCCTTTCTGACTTGCAAAATAAATTCTCAGCAATGGATTAATCGGGCCTAAAGCAGCATCAGTGCTTAAAGTTATAAGACCACAACTCACCACTACAGGAGCCAAGATGTTGAAGGAAGCTTTCATTATGCAGCACAGACCACCTTGACAATGTATTATTCATCACTTCCTGAACTCAGTGGAATGAAATATCAGTCAGAAATGAATAGCTGCAGAAAAAAAAGACACATAGAATAGTTGCACCAGAAAAAAATTTCATTTCACATAACAACGCGGAATCCTTTTCAAAGCCAAATCACAATAAGCCGTTGATTATAGCAGGAAATGATGACCTTTTTTAAAAAAAAAAAAAAAAAAAAATCAGAGCAGAAGAACAGAATGCATTCAAAGCAGCTGTTCAGGTGCTCCCCCACTTTTCTTTTCATGCAAAATACAAAAAATAAATAAAATAAAGATGCAAATCGATTTTCAATTAACTCTGACTGCACCCCCCCCCCCCCCCCCCCCCCACAAGTTCCACTACACTGCTAATTAAAGGCTGTAAAATATAAAGGAAAAAAAATTTAAATGTCAAACTGTAACTATTTCCTTCTGTGCAGGTGTTGTTGCAGTTAGCTAGTGGTGCGTTTCCCCTGGATGCAGCCCTCTGTGATGCCATTAGTGTACCCATGGACAAGCTAAAGTGGACGTCCCCCTTCACTAGCCACCGCACCAGCCTGGGCCACCTGTCTCACTCCAGCAGCCGCCGCACAGAGAGTGCCGATGGTGGCAGCAGATCACCATTTGAGTCAGAAGCATTTCAGCAACCTGCAGAGCACACCGCAGGCATCCAGAGCCCTTCTCATCTGTCCAGGAACGCCTGGACAGAAGCTAGTTCCTCGATGTTAGCCAGTCCATCCAACACGACTGAGCCGCCGCTCTCCCCACACTCCCAGACGGACAGTTCGCGTAGCTCTGGGTCAGGAGGCTCGGAAACAGTGTCGCCCGGCGGTATGCTAAAGAGGATGCTGGATCCAGAAAGTATGGTTTGGGCCACAGCAGTGGCCCTCGCCTGGCTGGAGCACAGCTCTGCCAGCTATTTCATAGAGTGGGAACTGGTGGCCGCTAAAGCCAGCATGTGGCTGAGTGCACAGGACATCCCAGAAGGCCGAGATTTAGCCTCCATCAAGGCCGCCGCCAATCAGCTGTTCATCATCCTCAGGCACTGGGATGAAAATCTGCAACTGAACATGCTGTGTTACAACCCTAACAGTGTCTGAGTTCCACACTTATCCAGGCCACTGAAAGTACTCAATCCCATATGATACTATGCTAACTGAGGCTGTACTATTCTCTGTTCAGCAGTATGTCTTCTGGAGTCTGATTTTGCAGTTGTGAACAGTGTGTATTTCTTCTGTGTGTGTGTGTGTGTGTGTGTGTGTGTGTGCTGTTCCTACAAACATATCACAGGCTGCAAGCTAATACCTCGCTGGTGCCATATTCAGTAGCTGGATCTCTGTTAGCAAAAGGATCTACCAGAGTGATGCCACAGATCTGAGTTTCAAGGAGAAGAAGGTCAGTGTTAAAATCGTAGCATGCCGGGCCACTGACCATTAACGTGAGAAAAGCTCTTATTGTCATCATATTGATGTTATGGGTAGAATTCTACAAAACAAAGGCATGAGAAAACTGCTCCACTGATTGTCACATACTGTTTTTACAGCGTTTTCTGAATTGACTGTTGTGTGAGAAAGAAAAAAAAACGCGTTAAGAAAACATCCGGGTGTAGGCTAGCAGTACTGCCACTCTTTTCTAATGCCTGTTACATCACAGTGTTATTCCTGTTTGCCGTTTTTGCAGTTTAATTTTAGCAGAGACAGAAAAATATGCAAAAAGCTGAAGTAAATATAAAACATATGTTACAGTTTGTTTAAAAAAAAGTAGTACAGGTGGGAATCTATGAATGTGTATCCCACTAGCATGTAGTTATTATTTACGATACATAGAGTTTATAGTTTTTCACTTATCTGAGTACATCTGTTTTGCAGTAGAAGTTTTGATCATGCATTAGTTTTATGAGTCGGCTGCACCAGCGGTTTGTAAGTTCAACATCGGCCAGTTTATGAGCAAAAGTTTTACTATGTATATGAATTTTTACACTCATTTAAAAGGAACTGTGCTACACAAACTAGTCTTTAAACAGAGATTAGTTGTTACTTAATATTTACACCCTGTTACTAATAGGTTTAACTAACAGTTGCATAGTGAACAAAATCAAAAACAGATGTTAGTTTGCTAAAATATTACCTGGTCAGAATAGAAAAGATGTAAAGGGATGTGGTTAAGGCTTGTCCACAACAATACTGAAGAATATATGAATTAGGAATATGTAAATGTAGAAAACAGAAATATATAAATATATATTGTTTTTATTTGTATTAAGCTTCTCATAAAATAACACCTCAAGCTACAAAAGTTTAAAAAATAATGTTTGGTTAGTATAATCAGATGTTTCCCACTCACTGTGAACTACATGAATACTACTTAGAATTACATAAATAAAATTATGTAATATCCACATATACAAATGGGTTTAATGCTTCTCTCCCACTCTGAAACTGTCACACGGGTGCATATGGCGATTTACTGTTTACATAGTTGATTGCTTTTGATTGTCTGACACTACAGGTGTTTTCTATTTATTTGCACATTATGCAGCTTTAATTATACAGTTAAAATGATTTGAAACTAGCTAGAGGTTAGAATAGATCACTAATGATGGACTTAGTAATGGATTTTCAAACAGTTGGTGCCACTCAGTCCTGATAAATACAGAATGTGCTGCAATCCGGCTCTGGCAATCAGAGAGGAAAGGCCCCTGCTAAGTTGTCATTGTTACAGCTAATTTACCGCAAGTGCCTAAACAAGGTTTAAAGTCGGCAGAAAACGTAAATCTGCTCACTGCAGTAATGATTGGTTCTGTCTTTTAAAATATACAATAGGTAGCTTTCTTTCTTTCTTAAACCTTTCTTGATTTATTTCTGGTCCATTTAAGCATTTTTCGGCATTTATTCTCTCCTTTTTTTATTTCATTACAGTGTTGCTTTACTCAGGTTTTTTTCCACTCAGGCTGAGTTGCATAAGTCCGTCTGCATGAACACAGGTGTTTATGTTCTAATGTTTGATGAGTGAATTGCCTTATTGGAGCCAGTAGTGCAGTATTTTACTCTCTGAAATGAGAAATACAGCATAGATGTCAAATAGTAATATTTTTGTGTTGTAGTTGCAGTAGTAAGTGCAGCTGTATTTGTAATAAGTTGTATTTTTCACGTATTGGGTCGGTTGTTCAGTGCAGTATCTTTCAACTTGCTGTTTGTGCCTTTATAAATGATTGTTGACTGTTTGAGGCTGTTGAAAGTTTCTGTAGTGTCTTTATAACTGTTGATGCTATGACCAGCTCTGCGGGTGCATGTAATAAAAGAATTCTACAAACAAAAATGCAGGTCTAAAGCTATTATTGGCCCACTGATGGCAACAAGAAGTACCTCAGGGACTGGTGCTTGGACCCCTGTGTTCTTAGTGTAGGTTCTCTTACTATGCTGATTATAAGTCAGCCATTCCACATGTAATCAATCAGTACCTCCCAGTGCCTGACCCCCTAAAAATCAGCTAATATTGTTGTGCAATAACTTTAGTCCATCTATCCATTGTCTATACACCGCTTAATCCTCATTAGGGTCGCGGCGGGGGGGTGGGGGGTGGGGGGGGGGCTGCAATAACTTTAGTATATTAGGTCCTCAATGTGCACATAATAACTAACTTGATTGTACAAAAAAAAAATCATCTGATTCTGAAGGGATCAGGCCGAAACTTTTTGTCAGATTTGGTTGATTTTTATATGAAATGGCCCACCAGCTTTGCCTCATTCAGTCTGCTTCATGGATAACGGAGTCCCACCTTCAACTCTCTCAAGTTTCAGTCACACCAACATTTTCCTTTCAGTTGCTGCTCTCATTACAACACATCAGTCTAAGGGCTGCATCCTGACAAAACCAATGAGAGTGTTGTGAGTCTGCAGTCTCTCTTCTTAAATCTAGTTCCACTTCGCTCCTAGTTGTCACTCATGATATTCCAACTTGGAAATCCCTTGTGGGTTAAACTGCACCACACCTATAAAAGAGACCTTTGTGAAAGTGTTGTCAGGACTCGGGTGGCTGTAGCTCAGGTGGGAGAATGGCTTGTTCACCAGCTGTAAGGTTGGCAGTTACCAGCATCCTGCATGCTAAAGTGTCCTTTAGCAAGATATGGAACCCAGTGGCAGGTGAGCATCCTGTGTGAGTATGTGTGTGAATTGGAAAACACTGGAAAGTATTTACAGTTTTGTATCAGTGATGACAGGTGTTTTCACCTTTGTTGCAATAGGTTTCTATTTAGAGGCCTCAGTTTTCAAAGTGTTTTTCAAAAGAAGGTTTTTGTTTTTTCATAAGAGGAATCACTCTTGTTAACTTAATATAAATATTGAGAGATGATACAGTTTTAATTGAATTTGATAATTGTTGTTTACTCTTAATGGTTTGTTCTTAATCCACTGTGGTTTAGACTGTACCTCGTTTGTGTGTTGATTTGCACACTTAATAAGTGTAAATGTTAACAGCAGATTAAATAACACTTCACACTTTACACACACTCTGTACATACTGTCCTCCTGTCAGGAAGTAGGCTGATGTCAAGGTGACATTAGGTTGGATTTTTTTTTCCCTTAGTGACACAGTACAAGCTTCATTATCAACAACAGCTACCATAATATGGCTCCTTCAATTTCAGAGAGAATGCTGGTAATTAGGAAGACAAGACGCCATCTAGATCATCCCGGTTATTATGAAGTAAAACATGCCCAGCATGAGAGACAGAAATATAAAAAGGGCAAATGAAAGAGGAATAAAGGGAGACTGGGCCAGACAACAGACTGCTGGATAAGAAAAATGATATCTCATTACTGCCCTCTAATAGCCATCTTCACCTCTGCTTTAGAGATCAAACAAGACTCAAACAGTTCCTGACAGTGTGCAGTGCTTTAAACAGCGCACACACAAATCCACAGATTCATGTCCATGATGTATTTTCAGGTGTGTTGTGATCTTACCGAGCAAATCATTTCACCGACACATGAAAAGTCACCTCATGAAATGTTTGAACCATGTGCTGTTGCTAAGCTACTGGCTATAGGACTTGTTATAAAGGTTTTGTTTGAACAAATATACTAACATTTCACTCATATTTCTATATATAGTAAATTATACCATTATACTATATGCAGTGTGAAGCTACAGTGAGAATAGTGGTTATTTCTTCCACTGATGGGAAGCCATAGTTATTCAAATTCAGGATGGAAAACATGAAATGCAGATCTGGTTTCAGTGCATCTGCATTAACAGTTATTCTACCTTACAGCTGCAACTGTAGCTACAGAAGAGGCTGAGCTCTTATTTAATCCAGACCACTAGAATACAGTGGCGTCCTTCAGCCTGGGCATCTGAGGCTATAACCATAAATGTTTTATGATTAGCCACGGATGTTCAATATCATTCCCACGACAACAACCACAACAGCAACAACCGAAAGAGATGTATCTCTTAAGCTTTCTGATTTTTTAATGTCCATTTAAACATCAATGATGATGGACTACATCAGTATCAAAAGGGAAAGTTTTGGTTCTTCCAGGTTTTTCATTTCTCATCTTTTTTAAATGTCAAACATCCAATGCGCTAATGAATCATATGGGAACAGTTTCTTTGTTTTTTTAGCCAAATTTTATGATGAGCTGGTTGTTAGTGTCTGGGAACTGTGGTTTTATTGTTTTAAATTAAAGATAACATCTAATAAAAGCACACAAAAACAGAATTTACAATTGTTAAAATCTGGTAAAAATGTCATTTTGCACATATTTACTGTCATTTTCATTGTTTTTACAGCGTTTGAACGTTACAGTATTCTACAATTTTTTTAAAGCATATTTCATGTCATGGTGTGAAACCCAGGTCTCAACAACGTGTTAAACCTAACAGGTCAAGCATTAAACAAAGAGGAGAACAGGGAAGGTAGGTGATTAATATCAGTATCTATTGTCCATAGTACAAAATCATAAAATCACAATCCTATTCATCTGAACGGGGTCTAATCATATGCCATTAAGACCAACTGCACATGAGCCCGATGATCCAAGGGTGGGAAAAAATAAATAAATCACTGCACTCTAAAAACTCCACTGCATACCAAATAACACTGCAATCAATACACTCGTGCCTACAAGCATCACACTTAAGTCAGGTCTCACTGCTACTGGGGATCAAGGCTGATCATTACTCACCAGGAATCACAATAAGGAAGTGAGTAAAACAAACAAAACACTGAACAAAAACAGAAAGAGTTAATCCGCTCTCACACGATGCACCCCCAGGTCTTTCCATCTATGGGCCCTGCAAGCAAGGCGGACTAACTAAAACAAACAAAACCGACAAACAAAAACCAAAAAAAGACAGCAGGAGACAGTGCAAACACGATGGACAGTCACCGCAAAGCACGAACAATAAAAACACAATTTAATGATTTAATAAATGATTTAGCATATCCAAAGCAGAATAAAACACCCTTTAATAAACATCCTTTAAAACTCTGTGGTCACACCCTTGCTGAAAGATTTTCTTTTTACAGAGCACAATTTGTAATAGAGCATTTATTTGGAACAAGAGAAGATTACAGAGCAACACAAAACTCAATTTCACTTCTTATTTCATCACGCCAGTTTTTCTCCTCTTCATTTAACATAAGGATGGTATCCTGATGCTTCATAGGAAATAGTCATGTGTATCTTTTCTGTGCTTTCAGCCAGGTTTTAAAGTAAAAGCTAACCGTCGTTTAGTTTAGCATGCACAACCGCTGAACATGAAGGCTTCTCACTGTGAGTCATTGCAATCAGCTCAGCTCTGATCCTTCAGTCGAACACAGAACGCCCCCTAACAGAGTTTTGCTTTTGTAGCAAAGTATAAGTAAACAGACCTGTGTCATCACTCTCAGTAAGACATGCAGAAACCTCAAACAGAACTTGTCTACAGGCTTTTTTTTTTTTTTTTTTTTTTTGCCAGCAGCTGCATCCTGAAAGCTCGCTGACATTAAACAAGTGTGTGTTATCCATGTCATATATTAGAGTCATTTATCCTGATTGTACAACACCACACTTGTTTTGAGATGCGTACTGACAGTCCAAATATTTATATGGTATGCTGGACTTTTGGGGTTTCAATTTCAAAACAATACAGACTGGATCTGAAACGGAAAAAATCTTTTTAGAAAAATTTCACTCACGCTGTCTCAGAACCGATGACCATGAAGCTTTATTTTTCACCAAAAAATTATTTGTAGCATTTTTTTCTTCCTTTTGTACTTTTTTGGCCTTTGAACCATCCTAATCAGGGCTCTGCATGTAAAGACTCCTCTGTTAAATCTAAGAAGACAATAGAAACAAGATAAGGAGTTTTCATTTGCCACTTGCTCACACAGTACAGGCAGTGAAATGCAAAGTGACAGAAGTTTGCTGCACGACTCAGAGACATGAATGAGACTTCACTGCAGCCAGCTGCTTCATCTTTATGTTGAAATAGTGTCTACGTTACCAGTAGGAAGCCTTTTTGGTTCTGTATAAATAATATTAACATCTTATCCATCCACTTCCTGCAAATGCTTACAGTATGAGTTTTTCACAGCCGAATTTCTGGAAACTTAGAGCATGGATTCCAGCATTTTTTTCCTGCTATTCTACAGCTTGGCATTGTGTCATCCTTGTGAATAAAATGAGCCTGATCCAAGCCACATGTGTTAATACTGTCCTTGAAAATTAACTTCAGTATCTTTGCAGGTTCTGTTCTGAAAGGCGAGGAAAAGTTCAATGGAAAACAACATTAGAAGGTGTCTAGCAAAAGCAGATTTCATTTCTGTCAGTGATTACAAAACCAGGGAAACAGTGGCTTTATGCTCCCCAAAGGGGGACGTCTACTGTAACCCCATCTACCCTGTGTCCTAGTTGAGGAGTATATGGGGAGCTGTGGGAGTGGGCGGTGGGAAAACACAATAATCCGGCTGACAGTTAAGAATGAATGGTGCGAATAAAAGAGAACAGGATCTCATAACTGTTCTGCTAAAGACAAATTGTGATGGGAGTAGTATTGTGACTGTTATTACAATGCTGATTGGTAATTAAAGTCATATACTGGCTTCCTGCATGACATAAATAGCCACAACTGCAAATCCTTCTTTCCTTTATGGAAGATAAATTGGACTTGGCAAGCTTGAGACTAATTGTCTGTGCATCTAAGCAAATCAAATTAGAAATACATGACCTCAATACTACTCTAGATGATTTTGTGTAATTTAGCTGGACGACACTGTGGGGCTCTTGCAGATGTTGTTCCCTGATTGCATATGTTGCATATTGTATTATTAAAACATACTTTTCCATCAGGGTTTGATGGATGTAGTCAAATGTGTCTAATGACATTGTGGATCTGATTGGTGTTATTAATTTCATGGGACTATGCAAATAACTTGACTTTCCCTGTTTGTGTACTGTGCTTGATATTTCAGTGCAAGTTCAATGCCAGCTCTGTAACAGAGAGCTGGGCCATTTGCATTTTTCAAGAATTGCCTGGCTCCAGTTGTGGTAATGGAGTGGAAATACATCTGTCTCATTTACAGCAAATATAGAAGCTATTGTTAAAGGTTAATTGCTGCTGAGAAGCCACTGATCTTCATCTGTTGTGTGTGAGCTACAGCCTCGTATCTGAGCTGATGAATCCTGATCATTTTGTTGCAAAGCCTGATCAGATCGGTCAGCTCACTTCAGCAGTGTATTACATTTGCATTAGATTTACATTGATTTACATGAGTGTTGAGTCACCGTCTCCTGGGTCTCACAGATCAGTAGCTAATGTATGCACACAAAGAAAAGATGGACCTGTCAGATTTGTCAGATGAACTGTTGCTTCATCAAACATCAAATTGCCATCTTTGCACAACTTGAATTCCCCTTTGAACATTTGTTAGATATCTCTTAGTGACAGGTCAGTTTAACCTAACTAAAAGACGAAAAACTCTGCTAAACCCTCTCTTCCATGTAGGTCACCATTCAATGTTAAGCTGTCTAAAAGACAGAAAAGGGTTCAGATGGCTTTTTGTTTGTCTTCATTCATACCTCTTTTTTTCAAATAATGAAGTGACAGATTTGACAGGTCACATTCTTTGTAATCTATTGAGAAATTAATGTAAAAGACATATTATAAAATATTACACACCGATCAGGCATAACATTATGACCACTGACAGGTGATGTGAAGTGAATAACACTGATTATCCCTTCATCATCGCCCCTGTTAGTGGGTTGGATGCATTAGGCAGCGGGTGAACATTTTGTCCTCAAAGTTGACGTGTTCAAAGCTGGAAAAATAGGCAACATTTGGATTTGAGGGAGTTTGACAAGAGCCAAATTGTGATGGCTCGATGAATGGGTCAGAGCATCTCCAAAACTGCAGCTCTTGTGGGGTGTTCCTGGTCTGCAGCAGTCAGTATCTATCAAACGTGGTCCAAGGAAGGAACAGTGGTGAACCAACGGATTGGTTAAAGATTTCTGTATCATTGCGAGATAGCGGCACAGCGTCACTATAACTATGACAACAAGTGAACACTATGTCAGCTGCCTGATGACGATCACGTGATTGTGACTTACTGGGACTTGTCTGTCAGAAATCATACAACGACTGAGCTGCCTTGGCAGAGTACTGCACTCTCTTAGTGCTTTTAAATTGTATGTTATCAGATGCAAAAAAAAACCCCAAACAAATGGTACTGGTATTTTATATCAGCCATCAATTGCTCAGTTATCTAAACAATCTATATGATTAAAAACATATCAGCTGACTGATGATATTAAGTAGAACAGAAAGAAGTACAACAGCCAAGAAGTCAAACAAGGAGGTCAAGAATTTACATTAAACTAAATCTAACATTTGGAATATATCAAGGTTAAGGCAAGTGATATTCTTTACTTTATAAAGTAAACTCAGCAATATATTGTACTAACCAGCATTGTTTGTGCATCCAAAGGCTGATATATCTTGTCTCTGTGTGCAATAGAGTCCTAAACAAATAAAATCGCATCAGGGAGCAAGGCGACTGTACCGGCCGACATGTTCATTATTTTATAGAACACTTTTGTAAATCTGTCTGTACTGAAGGAGAAATCCTCGCAACTAGAAGGTTTCTTTCTTTTCTGGCTTAGTTTGTTGTGCTACATGTTGCACCATTCTGACTTTATAATTACTTTCTTTGACATGGTGACATGTTGCACAAACAGCTTGGAAAGCCTTGTAAATAGAAACACATTTTGATCTTGTTCAGGCTTCTGTTTTACACTGTGGAGATTTAACATTCAATGACTGTTTTTAATCTTTAGAGTTGGTTCTACACAAACTAACTTCCCACACATTTTCGTCACAAAGGATCATGTCACCCAGTACAACAGTGTGGCTCGCTGATGTGTTTTAAACAGTTTCTGGAGAAACAACAAAGTTCTGCAAAAAAAATGCAGCATACGAGGATGCACAGTACATGAAAGTAGGATCTATTCATTGTTGGTTTGGCTTTCCACATTATTTGTTGACAGTAAGAAAAATGTAGAAAGTCACCAGCCTCATCCCTTGAGAACACTTGTCTGCAAGAACTCTGATATTGTGCTGGTCCGAACATCAACAGAAGCAAAAACTAAATCTAGTGACGCCTTCTTTCACTATTTTCTGGCCCTCTTGCATCATGAATAACTTCAAAGAAGACCTTCATGTAGCACACACAGAGAAGATAACGAGACAAACAGTTGTAAATTAGTGTACTATTTAAGCCTGAAAATCATATTCTAAACCAATACGTTTAATGCATCTACTTGAAATATTATGTCAAAACTTAAATACAATTATTAAAACTGAAGGAATGATGACACGTCACCGCTGGCTGCAGAGTGCAGGAATGCATAGTGTGTGATTATGTGCTGTAGCTACATCACAGTAATTGAAGAGGAGCAGATTGCAGCTAATATGTTCTACATCAGTTCTGAAGGTTGATGTGTTTTGTTGGCCAATAGCTCTTTAACATCAACACAGTGAGTCTGATAGTGAAAACTGCCTTAGTGAAACGTATTTCACAGAGCGACAGAGATTCTTCTTTTCATTGCTTATACATGTAACCCAGGGGTAGCCAACACGTTGCCCGCAGGCGCCTGGTTGCCCGCAGAGACCATGTGAGTTGCCTGTGACACGTTCTAAAAATATCACGTCACCGTGAAATTCCTTATAAAAAAATATAGTTGTTGTCCTTTTTAAATCAAAAATACTTACATTAATGCAGATTCTAAATTACAATATTTATTAGATTTTTTTAAAAAAACAAAAATGTCTTCGGTGTAAATGAACTTTGACCTTGTCCGAGTCAAAGTTCACTGCGCATGTCAAACCACCACGTCACTCTTTGCTGAAGCGTCCGGGCGCAGACACCTTGGGAAGCTAGATGTGGTTTTTACTCCCAAAACATGACAGAGACGTGAAAGAGAAAACACGATTTTTACGATGACTGGGAGGAAGAGTTCTTCTTCACGACGGTGAAAGATAAAGGTATGTGTCCTATTTGCGTCGCGACTATTGCGTCGGCAAAGCGGCACAATGTGGAGAGACGCTAATTTAGCCGCCACAAAGCTTCCATGCTAACTAGCCACCTGGTAGCACATAGACTGTATGCGCACTACGGACAGAAAAAGCCCCGGACTTAACGGCAGCTTGGGCATCTACTACACGGCGAAAAGTTTCTTCGTGGAGAAAAATATACCATTAGAAAAGCTTGTTTCAGTTACGACAGATGGGGCTCCCTCCATGACGGGTCGCCATGCAGGCTTCATTGTACGATGCAGAGGTGATCCAGACTTCCCAACATTCCTACATTACCACTGCATCATTCACCAGCAGGCCATATGTATGTACAAAAGTGGTCGGATTTGATCATGTGATGACTCGTGTCGTAAAGATGATAAATGGCTCCAAAACCAAACAACCAGGACATTGAAGGTGCTGCTGGAGGAGCTGTTAGCTGAACATGGTGACCTGTTACTACACACAGAAACCCCATGGATCAGCAGGGACCAGTTTTGCAGCGTTTTTTGTCACTTTTGGCCGAAATCAAAGAGTTGATGCAATCCAAAGGGGAAGACACCTTGCTGCTTGAGGACACTGAGTGGATTCTTGGATTTTTATAGGACATCACTGGGAAACTGAACCATCTGAACCGTGAGCTGCAAGGTAAAGGTAAGACATGATAAGCTCTGCAATGCCAGGCTTCCCACTAACACACATTTACAGACAGAGAAAGAGGTAACATATGTTGTCATTCAAAACACCGTGCCATTACACAAAAATGTGAAAAATAATTTGTTGAAAACATGTAATGATTTATTGTTATGATCTGTTAAAAATGTTGCAATGCTGGTGAAAAATGCTGGTGATTGGTACTAATGTGATAGGATTCATTTCAAAATGTGAAAGAGTTGATTTTTTTTTTACATAACTGCTAATTTGTACAAACATGGGACAGAGTTCATGAATTGTTCAAAAATGTTACAAAGGTAGAGGTTTGCACAAATGAAGCATGATTTGATGACAGTTAATGATTTCCTAAAATGTTAGAAGTGACAATTTGCACAGAAATGTAACTGGTGTGATTTTGAACAAAATGCTGCAAATATGCTGATTCATACAAAACTGCCCAGAAAGATATTTACAAAAGTTTCAGAGATGGGATACCTCTGACTTTTAAATATTGGAACAGATTTCCATATATGTGTGTGTGTGTGTGTGTGTGTGTGTGTGTGTGTGTGTGTGTTTGTTTCCTACCGTCATTGTTGTGGAAATCGTTGTTAATAATTATTGTAAGGAATAATTAACATAAATGTGATCAGACAGTCTTTTTACATATTATTTTCATTATTATTGTTTAAAGATGATGGTGCAAGTTTGCTATTGAGGAAGTTTGCATCAAACAAGGTGCACTTCGTACTACTCAGTACCCTTGAAGTTGCTCTCAGGTTCAAAAAGGTTGGTGACCCCAGATGTAACCCTTGAGGGTAAATTTGAACATTCAGCCCTCCGTGCAACATGAATACTGAACATGCTGGTCAGTTTGATCCTTAAGGCCCGGTCTTTTAGATTCACCCACATGATGTTACGTTGGGTTGATATTCGCATAAATTAAACCAGCATTACTCAGAGTCTCGAGAGCTGTGAGCAGCTACAGGGACAGAAAATGAGGTAATGCACCAGAGTTGACATTTTGTCATCCAAATGTTGGTGAGCAACTTCCGTCGGTGCATATTTAATATGTTGTGTAAATCAGTAGACAGATTTTGTTATCATTGAATGGTGGTAAAATGATCAAATCCTCTTAGGTGCTGTGTGATGGGTCTGATTTTCTGGTGAGAGACCAGTTTGACATTTCTCTGCTCCAGCAGCTCAGGTAGAGTCTTGTCGAGCAATACCTGCTGTTTTCAAAGTCCTCACAAAACCAGAGCGAGAGAAACACAACATGTGAGGCAGATGACAAGGCTGAGTAGCAATTATTATGTATGCTATGAAACGTTGCGCTCAAAGACTGAGTCCTCTCTGCTGGACTCCAGGAAATCATGGGCTGTCTTTATGAAGATCTTGATTCTTTTGGTGTCTGTATTTCTGCAATGAGCAACTCTGGTAATGTAGCTGCTAAACGTGATGTATCAAACATGGGACACACTGATACTGTGGAGCAGCAGGATGCAGGGTGGTAACCCTTTGTTAGGTCCTGGGATATAAATACAAGGAGGAAATATTACATAACTACATTAAGTCAACACAACATGCCAAAACATAGAATTCAAAAGAGATGTCTGTTTATTTCGTGGCACTTATCCGGGTTGTTTTCTCCTGTCTAGATCCTTGCTTGTGTTGTGTCTACTCTAAGATGTCTTTGGATAAAAGCATCTGCTCAGTGAAATTGTAGAAGTGTAGACGCATTTAACGCAATGGTGTAATCTTCTGTTACTCCAATCTTACAACACAATTAAAACAGGAAAAGATAATTTCTGTGTAATGAAGGCTGATCATATTGAAACGTCTGATCGAGCTCAGGATTCACACAGGTAAGTTTTGTTATAACAAATTCCACTGTGTAAATCTGGACGTGGTGCGGAACAGCTGATTTGTCTGGTGTATAGAAGAACACACAACATTTTGTGTTCAAGATTTACACCGCTGCTGAGCCATGTAAATGCACACCTCTCTCTCCATTTAAAGAAACAGTTACCGTTTTTGCTGCGGTGTGAAGCTGCATGTATTCATTAAAGGCAGGAGAGAGGACTTCAGTAGGTGGAATAATGTTTCTGCAAAATGGCGAATTACTTTCACTAAACCTGCCAAATATTATTCCTTTAGACATATTTGTATTATTCTTGGGATCAGAAAGTGTGAAAAGGAGAAGAAAACAGGTTATTTTTCATGATACTATGTGTACTTTGTCTGCAGCATGATGCCACTTTCTCCATCATCTATAAAACACTGATATAATCACACGCAGTGCATGAAACCACATGTATAATTACGCACGCTGAACCTTGGAGCCCTTGACTAAGTCATGTACACCCAATAGCAAACCTTTTCTGTCATAAGCACACAAACTCAGCTGTTTCCTTTACACCCGTACATTCAGACATTGTGAGTTTTATTATTTTAAGACATTCCTCACATTTCTTGCTTCAACTCATTAACAACAATTTTACACTAAGAAAACATCACATCACTGTCTTGTCAACAAAAATTTTGTACCTCAGCAAACTTAATTCAGCTTTTTGTGCTGTGCAGAGAGGCCAGTATAGGTGCAAGAAAACACGAGTTTCATTTTCTTACTTGCTCTGACTGTCTGGGTCTGGCAGACCTCCAGCCAGCAGTTGCTCCTCTCTGCCTGGAGGCTGACCAGATGTTTGTCAAGCTGGTTTCCTGTTGCTCTTTCAGTTATTCACTGAGTGGTTCTTCAGCAAGTTTAGCTCTTATGATGATTTTCAGATCTCCATAGAGCTCAGCTTTGCAGCACTCAGGTTTTGCAGAAGTTTCCCTCCAAGTCCAGAATGAGGAGCTGAATAGGTCACAGGACTTTTATAGGAGCCCAATTGTGTGTCAAAATCAATATCAGTATCATGTTGATACAAATGTGCATCTGCAACTGAACCATGTAGTGTGACAAACAAGTTCCGATTGTTTTTTGTTTTATTGACAGTTTATAGTTCACTATTTTACAGTATTTCTCTGTTCAATTACAGTGAAAAAAAGTAAAATCACTGAAAAAATGAAACAAGCCAAAACTGTACATAATAAAGATGGTTTAAGTTAATAAAAATGTCCTGACAGCTCTGATGGAGCTCTGGGTTCAGAGAAGCTTTTATGTAAATAACTCCAATCTGCGATCAACAGCTGATCTGTTGGGGCGTGCAGATGAACACAGAACATAATTGACCATCTAATCTAAATATTTCTAGCTGGGCTTTGCCTCCAGCGTTCAAAGATCCTAACCTCACAGCACCTCTGCTGCTGTGTCACTGCAGTTTAATGTGCACATAAATAGCACAAAGAGCAAACATTGCACTGTCTGGCTTAAATCTAGTCCAGAGGAAGGCTGCAGTGCACAAAACATGACTGTTTCCTCAAATTTTGGGAGTACAAAAGTTAAAGGGACGATTAACAGTTGCCATGGCAACAACCTGAGATTTTTACAATGAGTTCGTCCTGCTGCATGGTATATTGGCTTTATTTTGCTTCAGTATCAGTTTATTTTATGAATGTTTTGAATGCATATCAACACCTAGAATCTATGTACAAAAGCTTCATTTACCTATCGACCCTAATGTTCCTATTAAAAATTTGTGTTTTTATTCTTTTACAGTGTTAGGCCACAAAATTATACTGTTTTACTGTATTTAAATCAGCAAAAATTATCATTATTCAATAGATGTTTGCTGTTATTTTAAAGAAAAATTCTACATATTAAGGATTGAAAAATCGTAAATCGTTTTAACTGTTGTTTTACATTTTTTTTCCTATTTTGTTAAATTACAGACATCTAGTAAGTGTTAACTGTAAAAAACAAACAAAGCAAACCAACAAAAAAACCCAGACCAAATCTGTACATATCAAAAATCTTTACATTTCGTTGTATTTGTTAAGAATACTTTGTTCTTTTTCAGTTTGTGACCACAGAATCACACCATTTACTGTATTTGAATTACTGTATTAAAAAAAATATGCCAGTCAGCAGTACTTCCCAGATAAAAGAAAAGAATAGGTGAAGTGGTTCAAGGGTGTTACTTTCTAACAAGGAGTCATTTATAGTCGCTTATTTGAGAGCAGTGCCAACTCCACTTATTCTGTGGTATAAAAGAACTTTTTTGAGCTTAGAGTGCTATGAAAAACAGTGTAATATGAGAGAACTGGTCAGTGTTAAGACGTTGATCAGAATGAGCTGCCTTCAGTAATAAGGCAGCTCATTCTTATTGCAATGAAGTCAGTTCCAGAGCTAAAGAGCAGAAGTGTTCAGTTAAATTAGAACATTTTGACCGCACTGTGGAGATTCTTCATATTCAGTTACTATTCTGCATTAATTGAAGTCATAGCAGCCAGTTTCCATGGTTGTTGCAGCAGATTCCATAGAAATCTAGTGTGCTGTTCAGTCCAGTGTCTTCTCTGATGTGCGTTTTGCCTGATTCAACTGTCATCTTGGTCAGCAAAACCATATCAGAGTTATTTTTAAAATGATTTGAATTTGGGCCAGTTGGTGCACTTGGAAAAAAAGTCTCTTTCCACCTAAGAGTAAATACTTCAAGGTAGACATCTCACTTTTTTTAAGAGCTACTCACTACCTTAATGACGGATCACTAATCCCGTGTATGGCTCTTATGTTGCAGTTCTTGACCAATCCTTATGCAGCATTGAAATTCAAAACTCTTATGAGTGGAATAATAGTAGGAATGCCTTTTATGGTTCACTCACTGTCAGAACAGTGACAGTTCCTGCTGCTAAAAGCCCTGCAGGACCAGATTGAAGGGTTTCCATGGTGTTAGACCAGAGCTGCTGCTTTCATGTTGGCGGCACAATGACTGGGAGTGCTTTGTTAATGCACGACTGTTGGCTGAACAAGTGATGTTTTCACAAGTGGGATCTATTGCTATCATTGCTTGATTTCTAAGTCAGAGCATATGGTAAACATTTGACATCAAAGACTTGATAATAAAGGACTCTGATGTGACACAAAAGTACATCTGACAGGAAATGGTGTATTTGTGCCACACACATCACAGAGGGCTGATGGAAAGATTCCCACAGGAGTGTTCATTTCAATATTGAATTAGACTTAAAAACTGAATCGTTTGACTGATGAGAGGCGTCCATATTTGTTTTTTGTATTTTTTTTAAATCCAAAGTTGGATATAGAGTTTTCAAAGTACAATTGGTGAGCAGCTGTTTAGATTTCTGTCTAAATTGATCCGATCAGATTGAGCTGGTTGCAGGTTTTGTTGCCAGTCGCTGCAGTTCTTGGGGCCTCAGGACATGACAGCTGATTAGTTTAAGTGGTGACTTAACAATATGGCGTTTGATAGAAACGTTACGTTTAAGTTGGAGCGATTCTGATCTTATTTGGCTGATTTTGAAGGTTTTGTGTTTACAGAGGAAATGTGGTTGATGGTGATGTTTATCAGTCAAAGAGACTACATGCATGCAGATTACAGACAATAAACTGCTTACAATATATCACAGTTTTAATCTGTTGCATATTAGCATTGGACTGAAGATCCTTCATATAGCATCTGTACAGATATTTCAGCCCTGACAGTCTAAATAGCTTACAAATCAATAATGGAAGCTATCCTCTTGATTTTTTAACAATGTTGTCAATTTACTTTTAGTTTGACAGGGTCAGGAGTGCTCATGAGAATTCATGTAAAATGGACGTTAAACCATGAACACAGACCACCTGTACTGACCGACAATTTAAATAGGCTGTCCAGTCATAATTACAATCATTGTAACCCGCATACACGAGCTACAAAATATACATTAAGCAACAGAATATGGATATGCTAAATGCTGACGTTCATGAGGTACAATGTTTGTGATTACGTCTCCTTAGATTCCTGTATTAGCATTAGATAAACAGTTATTTGATTTCAAATCGAACATGGGAGTTAGGATGTACGTTATGTAGCGGGTCTGCCCCTGGTTTCAATATGTGGTTTTACAAATTCATGTTGTGTTACCGTGTGAGAGTCACACTTTTGATGGTATCATGTGTAAATGCTCCATCATATTTAAGTTTACTTTCAAATGTGACTTTAAAAGGTTATAGTGCTTCTCAGTTTACAGTATTTGTCAGTAATATCGCAATCAGATACTTTCCCTAATTTTTTCTGTGCTAATTAGCATGCTAACACTTGCTAATTAGAAGTGCAGCTCGGGCTGGTGGGAACGTGGTTATTTTTGCAGGTAATCTGTCTTATTAACTTAATAGTAGTAGGAAAGTTAATTTTAAATATTTCAACTCTAATGGTGCTACACGAAAAGACATTTGCACTGAATTTTCAGCCAATCCAGTCTAATAAATGTTAAGATGCAGTGTATCAGTCTAAACCAAAGTTGTGGACTGACAGAAGAACAATGCCAACCCTACATAACTATGCTGCTAACATGGTTAAAACCTTTAACAGTAACAGAGCAAAAAAAAAGAAAAAAAAAAAGAAAGAAATTAAATATAAAAAATTAGAACAGAAATCAAGAAAAGGACGAGCACCAAAGTTTGAATGTCTGTTCGTAAATGAGCTCCAGGCCTGACGGTAAAGTGGGCTTTTTGTACTGTCAATGTACCGAACAGGGAGGAGTGCATTATGCGCTTCCTGCTCAATTACACTGTATATCTGACATTTAGCTCAGGTTCCTTCAGAGACCAACCAGCATTAGCTCACTCCTGGAAAATAGATATCTGTGAGTCGACTGCTGAATACTAATGTAGTGATAATACCAAGCTCCCAAAGTAATGTTAAATAATACACGTGAGGATAAATGGCATAATGTGGAATGATAAAATGGGACTTTTTGTATAATACAGAATAATCTGTAACTACAGAGGCCCTTAAGATGGTCTCCTCTGGGGGCCCTGCAGGCCTAAAATTGAATAATGCTAAAGAATTTTCTCCTGCCTTTAGTCTGTCTTAGGTTTTCATTTGCCTGACTAAAAATATGAACGCCCAATATGAACACATTTCTAAAAGAATAACGGCTAAAATAAAGGTTTTATACCTTCCAAAATGCATTAAGATGAAAACATACCACCGGTCACTTGATTAATAATTGAATAATTGAAAAGGAAAATTAAATTTAGTATTTTATAAGAGGATGAGCATTTCTAAACTGCAACTGGATTCATATTTTAAAAATAGATTTCTCTGAATATCTAAATGTAGAGGCACGTTTAAGTGGAGCAACAAATACAGCAGAGGTTAAAAAAATGTTCTCGATCTGAGTTCAAATCCTCAAAGGCCAACACCTCCCTCTCCTGGCAGAAACCTCAGCCTCCCTCTTGTGTCTTTATTTTACTCAGTGACTGACACGATTAAAGTAATACAGCCTTTTCACATTATTCGGTCTACATGCTATTTGTCTTTAATGAGGTTTCAGGTGCAGACACACAGTGAGTGGATTTAAAGTCCAACAATGAGTGGCTCTGATGTATAAAACTCAAGCTGCCATTTCTCTGAACTGTGGCTGAGACAGTGAAGCCTGTGCACCTTTCTCTATTCGTAGGCACCCAGAGGAAAATCAAAAAAGACCAGGACAGGGTTAACTTGCTGCCCTTCTCTAGAGCAAGAACACCAACTCATACAATTATCCCCCCACCACCCCACTTCACTCTTTTTAGTGTGAACCACAGGCTGTACTCTCCAGAGCGCTGCACAAAACACAACCTGAAATGAACTGTAAGACCTCAGCAAAGCTGTCAGGGAGACTCAATGGCCTGTGCACACTTTCGAATCAAATGTAAAGAGCAAGACAGGCCACGATTCCCCAAAACATTTCAAGATGATTACATAATCGGTCTTTTTGAGATTATGAGATGCTTCCAAAAAGGGTTATTCCATCTAAAATCATCAGGGGCCTTCTGCTCAACCAGCAGTATTTCTGTCGTTCTGGTACAGCTTGTCATATCTGTTCTATCAGTTAAACAAAAACAACTTTTTCTTCATTTTTGTAATAAAGTATCTATTAATACATACAATCAATACATATGAAAAATTCATCTATATATTTTGTTCTACTCTAACATGCAGCTACGTGATTCAGAAAGTATCACTAGTTGACTGTATTATCAGTTTTTTTTTTTTTTTTTTATGAATGTATGTTCAAAGATGGGACTTTACAACATGAAAATTCCCAGCTTGTATCCTGAACAGTTCCGAAAACATTGTCATTCAAACATAGCCTCAAATTTCAATGTGCAAAAAACATGCTGAAAGTGGGTTGATTAAAAAAATAAATAAAAATCTTGGAAAGTATTTAATATGTCAAGCTAAAATTTCATAAATATCCATGTTGTGTTCTATAAAATTTCAGGAAAATCAGAGATGGTTGAACAGAAGTTGTCGATTTGAGATGGAATGACTAAAAAGCATTAGAACTTCAGACATTGTCAGAAATAACCAAGCACTGAGGAGTGTCTCCTGCTCACTCTTTTAAAAAGGATAAGAGTGTCTTATTGTAAGAAGTTAAAAGAGAGACTTAAGAGGAAGTTTCAGTAGAGTATTTATTGCATTTGCTAATTTTTAAGTGTCGACTTTTACCCCGTGTCTGCCAGCCCAGAAACTGTACATGGATAGTAGCTAGTAGCCAACTCTGGGACAACACATCTCTTTTCTTTGGAAGAGATTGATGTTTTTTTTGTACAAGGTCACTTAAAAATAAATGTAATAAACTGAAACTTGAACCAGTGACACAACACTTGAACATGTGACATTTTTATACACTATCATTGTCCTGCAGGAAGAAAGATGGCAGCTTATTTTGAGTAATGGCAGCAACAAGCTGAGTTGTAGAATAAACAGTAGGCTTTGTTTTCTCACTGAAAAATATCCATTGTGTCACAACATTTAGACTTTGTAACTGATCTACTGTATTTTTAACAATCTCAGAAAATGCTCTTAACCTTCCAGATTGATTGTTGTCAGGAAGCAGAGCCAAGATTTGTAACATCAATATTTGTTTTGTTAGTTGCAGACAAAGAGATCTTATTTCTCTCTCACAATGACAGAAGAAATTAAATTTTCTCAGTCCAGATGAATTACAGTTCCCACATTTGATTTGATTGGAAATGTGATTGCATCATGACTCAGCACAGAGACTCTTATTGTTTAAAAGCGAAATTAATTGCAACAAGAAGTGCAGATTTGACCCTTTTCAAGCCTGAGAAGATGGCTTTAAAATGATATACTCCCACTTCCAGGTTTATGTTCACAAGATATTTGCACATTAGCTGTTGTAAAGAGACACCACCCTGTCAATAGCTGACCTGCAGATGGGACATTTCTTTGGCTCTGGTAAGGCCTCGTAGCACTGAGTGCAGGCACACACATGACCACACTCCAGAAACACACAGGAGCGCTCCCGGCTCAGGCAGACAGTACAGCTGGTGGGGGACACGCTGCTCTCCTCCACGTTCAGTTCACGTATTCGTTTCCTCTGCTGCTCCTTGAACTCCTCCAGCATGCTCCTCTCCTTCTTACTCTGTCTGTGGTGCGTGTATCGCTTCCACAGGATGAAGAGGAGCATGGAACAGGCAGCCACGCCGAACATGACGGTCAGAATCCTCCACAGTCTGACACTGTTCCCCTGACTCCTCAGGAGAGACTCGTAATCCAGCCGGGTGAGGAAATAACAGAAGCCCTGTTTGGGAGGTTGGAGCTTGATCAGGTTGTTGTCCAGGACCAGCTCTCCGACTCCAGTGACGCTGTCTCCCACACGCAACATCTCCTCTGTTTCGTGGATGCCTTTGGGTCGCTCGCCACTGATGAAGTGGCCGATAACATTGGACAAGGACTGGACTGTGGGGTGGAAGTTCTCGTAGGTGGTCTCCAGGTCCAATTCTGCAGCGTCTAATGGTCGTATAATCCGAACTGTGTCGGCAAAACCTTCATCATGAGACCCAAGGCCAAATGGAACTGTGTTGGTGCGCTGGTGGATGACTTTCTCTGTGCTGTTCCTGTACAGTAATATCAGAGTTAGGGCTGCAACTGGTGATTATTTTCATTCTCGACTAATCGGATCATTTACAGTTGCTTGTGCATGTCACTGACCGCAAGAACCACCCTTATAGAACGTATGTCTGGGCTGCTTAGGGGTGAAAAAAGTTCTATTCCTGGGTAGGTTTTTCTGAGCAGATCGAAAAAACTGCTGTGCGGGGCTAGAAACTGATTGGTTGAATGAGGAGATGGCAGTGAGTGACATTTTTTCTGCCCTCTCGATGTTTTGCTTGAGTAGCAGTCTCCTCACTACTATCATCATCATCATCAGTAATGTAAAATTAGCTTCATGGGCTAAAATAACAAACCCTCCACTGTTCTCTTTCATACATGCTCATAGGTAGACTCTGAGTTACTGTAACATTAGAAAACATTACCCTACACTGAAATGAAAATAGTGAAATTGAAGGTAAACTTTAGAATAATCTTTGTTTTGTCTGACCAGCAGCCCAAAATTAAAGGATATTCCACTTGTAATGACAAAAAAATGGATGGAAAGTGGATATTAAGTATATTTCTGGCAGATTTTTTGATTAGGCAACTAGATTTTTCACTTATGTCTGTCATTTTTAAGTTTTTTTGTATTTAAAAATATTGTTGGCCTATATTAAATGCATTGTAATCTGTTTTTAATTATGAGTGATGAAAGAAAAATGGGTTTGGAGTTAATAAGCACGACCAAAACTAACTGAGTGCCTCCTAACAACAAAATCCACACCATCATGTAAATATGACTAAAGTGACATTTGCAGGTTTGTTTACATGGTTGACACACTCGACTGCAAACTGACAGCAGCGGTGTACTTTCCCCCACTGAATGTCGAATCTCTCCTTGGCCACATTTTTAAGCTATTGAGCAACAAGCCGGAAATAAATGATAGTTTACTGTTCAGTCTGGTGCTCTGGTGTAGCATCTAGTTTCTGTGTGGCTGCTGATAGAACACTGACTTTACTGCTTTATATGAGATTTGTATGGCTGTATGAATTCATCATCTCCATCTGCGCAAGACTCAGACTTTGATGATGGTATTCAGACAAATATGGCTCAAAAAACCCACGATGAAACCAAAAATTATCAAACATAAATTTCTCCTTTGTGGTTTCAGATTGTTTCCTCAAATGAGAACAGCTTCACAGAGCTGATATGTTCACTGTAGCACGCAAAAAAATGCTATAAAAAAAAACAGATGAACCACATAAACAGCACAAAAGTGTCATTTAATCTTCATCTGTGTTTAATATTTTCAGAATAGCATTACAGTTACACTTACCACAGATGAGTGGTGCGATTCCACACCATCTTCTCCTCCTTCAGCGTCAGTCTCTCAATAACGCCTTTGCAGTTATCAACAAACTGGCTGTTCAAAGTTTCCTTCACAGATCTCACCACACCTGCAGTGGGTAATAAAATGAAAATGCAGTGTAGAGCTACTGTTCTAATTACACATGGCAAAGTTAAGGAATCATGAACAAATTATTTGGTAGATTTTTAAAAATTTCCTGCAGATACTAAGTTGCTTCAGTAAAAATGTATTTCCCACAACAGTAACTTCAATTAAGCTTTCAAAATAGTTCAGCAAACCTTCTATGACAGCATAAGGGACACATCTTCCAGGTGTTTCAGACAGGATGTTTTTCAAATCTTGATCAATTGAGACTTTCTTTGCTTCCTGTGGAAAGATATTTACAATTAAAAACTAGAACATAACAGGTAACAAAGTCACACACTTGCACGCATGACAGAGTGTACAGAAACATGGCTGACCTTTAATCTGGCAACCGTCGTAGCTCTGCTCCTGTAAATGGAGTAGAAGATGGCAGTCAGGGCCGAGCTGGTGGCTAAAACCACCACCTGTGCAGTTGAGGGTTTCCCACTGGAGTCCATCCTGTGATCTGCAGCATTCAGGGCTGTTTCAAGAGAGGTGACAAACACAGACCACTACGTTACCTTCCATGTGACACCGTCAGTTAAATAGATGTTCACTGTTGCTACACGAAATCCGTGGTGGAGAGTTCAATTCAATCCATTGTCACATGCACTGTGCTTAAGTGCAATTTTGAGGTTCATTATTTTTATTTCCATCTGCACAATAACACTTAAGAGGAAAGTGCACATGGTTTTTTAGAGGAGAATTCTACATAAAATCATGGTCATCCCATAAAATATGACTCCACTAAAAGAAAGAATAAATTACTCAACAGTAGGCAGCAGTTGACAATTACTGTCATTACAAATTAGTCTGTAGAACATTTTCAAAAATGCTTTAAGAAATCTAAGAAAATAAGCCAAAGTGTCAATCAAAATAATACAAAATAAAATGTTCAAATGGCTTGTGTATTTTTTAGAGCAGCAGCCAAAACCACAAAGATGTTTTGCTTAATATCACTGAAAACACAACACATCACATCTCCAGAGGATGAATCTGGGAAAACGTAGGCAGCTCCATGTCGGCCTGTAAGTATTTGGACAGTGAAACAATTTTACCAGTTTTGCCTCTCTACCTAAACAATTTCAAATGGAGCTGTGAAAAAAGCATAGACATTTTGCATAAACTGTTCAGGAAATACAGCCTTTTCTTTTGCCTCTATTTTTAAAAGCTCAAAAGCACAGCAACAAAGCCAGATATGGCCTGTTTCCTTGATAATTAGGATGTATAATTACGTTAGTTTGTCCAATTATTTTTTAACCTGTGACAATGCAGCCAGTATGTAAAACATGGCTGTGATTACTAAACATTTAATGCAATATTCTTGTTAAACCCCTCGAATTAAAGCTGAAAGTCTGCGTCTGCACTTGAATCACATCTTGATTGCTGCATTTCACATCCGTTGTGGTGATGTAATGTGTCACTCTCTAATTATCAATGAACCCAGCTGTTCAAAGCAAATTAGCGGCCTGTTAATTTTCCCTCTGTGTCTGCATATTGATTAGTCATTTCAGTTTGGCCTCAGATGTCTTATGCTTTGACACAAAAAGTTCAAAACTTAAGATATTCAATTAGCGGGGAGATGAAAACTGAATAAAGCAGCAAGTCCTCTCATTTGAGAAGCTGGAACCAGAAACTATTTGGAACTTTTTCTTGCAAGAACGGTTGAAATGATGATCAAAACAGAAATAATGACAGCTTTCCGCACACTGAAAAACTGTCTGGCACATACCTACAACAAACATTATAAATTTGACATGCAATCAGCTGATACATTATGCATTAAGTAGTACTTAATCTAAATAAAATTAGCATATTCTGAAGCAGCTACTACATTAAAATGCAGTAATCAATTATAATAATCCCTGTAGAAAGAGGCGTTTTTGTAATATTTCTCAGTTCTGACCCTGGTTGCTAGACTATTAGTGTATATATATATTCAACACCCTGCAGTACTTCTTCCACCACCGCACAGAGCTCTCATGACTGTTGACAGGCTGCAAATGAGCCCAGGGCGACTGGGCTGGCAATTAGGGACAAGAGTAGCTTGTTAAACCAGCTGCATAAATGATATTTCATATTTAAGGCTCTGTGGCAGACACTATAACAAGCATTATTTTTGATAGCCCTGGCTATTCAATGCTAGCTTTGACCTTCCTTGAACTGACAAGTTTTTATAACTGGAGTCCATTATGCGACCCAACAATTCCAGAAGTTAGCTTCAGTTAGCACAAGTCACTCAGTGCTAACTGTCAAATAGACACTTAGCGCAGTAATGTTAGCCGTTCAGAGAAAGCTACTTTTTGCTTGAAGCCTTTAAACCCAGTCGTAGGTTTAGCTCAAAGGTTTAGTTCGCTAATATCAGCGAGCACTCGCTTACACTTCCGTAACTGAGCGTACTGGCTAGCTTAGCGGAATTAGCAATTTGCTAGCTTTGCTCCGGCTAACAAGGACAAGACGAAGCAGCCACCTGCTTAAAATATGCTGCAGCTGTCACAGTATAAAACAGTGTAATATCAGGAACAGCTTGTTCTGACTGACTGACCTGTGTTTACTCTGGTTGTCTTGTAAACAAACCTAAACAGCAGCTGCGTCTCAGTTCAACACAAACACGACGCTAACATGCAAAGTCTCCTCCCGGCCACCAGATGTCACTGTGAAACCACCAAGTCTTACCACTCACAGTCCCATTTCACTTCATCTTTATTATAGTATATACTGTCTATGCGTGTAACATAGGCTGCAGGTGGGATTATCAGCATATGGGCCAATAACACTCTACAAGTTCAATAAATATAGAACTAAAAATCAAAAATCTAAATAATCTCTGGCTGGGTTATTGCTTCATTTGACTCTTGTTATACCCTGACAGGAAGAAACAAATAACTATTTTTGTCCCTATAATGTAAATTATTGTGAAGACAGGAAACTGTTATTAACACAACTTTTAAATCAACATAAGTGTTTTCCCAAAGAGAAATAAGACGATACAAATTTAAATATGAAGGTTACAGCCCTATAATGGTTTTTATCATATGAATTTGCTAAAGTAATTTAAACATTAAGGCCTATATCCCACAGTATTGTTTATTCTATGCATTTGCTGAACAACATTAAATGCTAGGGTGAATGCAATATTATTTATTATATAAATAAATTATATTATAGACATTTATTAGCTAATTTACATAATGATGTTAAGATCTTACAGTATTATTTATCTGAACTTACTAAACTCATTCAAATTTTAAGGTTATGATCTTACTGTATTATGTCTGACATAAATTACCCTAACTAAATTAAACACTAAGGCTCAGACTTTACAATGGTATTTACTATACAGATTTATCCACCAGGTTTAAGTATTAAGGTTAAGACCCTAGAGTATAATTTATTGTACAAATTTATTAATATAAATCTTAAAGTTGGGATCGGTTAAAATCCTGTGATATTGTTTATTTTACAAACTTATCTTAAAAAATGAAAGATCTTACAACATTATTTAATGTATAAATTTACAAAACAAGTCTAAACATTAAGGCTAAGACTCTAGAATATTATACAAAACACAAATGTACCTAACTAATTTAAATATATAAGAGCTTGTAGTATTATGTATAATAAAAAATTATTTAACAAATATTAAGACCCTACAATATTTTTTATTATAGAAATTTAACTACTGAATTTAAAAATCAAGAATAAGACGATACAATGGTTTTCAGTTTACAAAAGTACCCAAAATATTGAAGTTTGTAAAGTTTTTTTGGTTTATACGGTCATGGTTTGGTTGACATTGGCACATATAACACTCCCTGTTAGTACAAACTCTCTCAAGATATCTGCATACTAACTGCAAAAGTAATATTCTAAGACAACAAGTTAAGTGCAAAATGTATAATAATAATAATAATAATAATAATAATAATAATAATAATCATAATAAGGTCTTTTCATGTATCACAAACATAAACTATATTATGTAAGTTTACGAAGCAGTTAGTAAGAAGTGGGACAATTTAAGTACCTCAACTACAGCAACTCTAAACACATTGTTACAATTGTTTATTTGTATTTAAAGTTCATTTATTAAAGCATTAAATAAACTGTGCTCCTGTGTGCAGCAGATATTCATGCCACAATTCACTGCATTTATGGCATCGGCTGGTTTGCAATGTTCTTCCCTGGAACAGGCTTTAAAATGCATAAACTCAGGAAGAAAGCATCATAAAACAAGAAACAGTGGAGCAGTCAGGACAACATGGCTGAACCCTTTTATTGTGAGTTTAAGACGATCAGGTAAAGTCGAGAGAGAATAACAAATGCTTAACCGAACAGAAAAAAGCTGTTTGTCCAAATGAGGATTTACATAAGTGTACCTGACGTACAGCACAAACATACTGTGCTATAAATGCTTTGTCCTCTTTGGTCATTTAGAGATTCATCTATGATTAAAGCTATTAACTAAAACCTGTGCTAGTCAGCATGTCCACCACTTTGCTCTGATATATGTGCTACAGGATTGCACATTTAGGAAGTAAATAACAACTAAGTGATTGGTAAAATACATAATTCTGGTAATTTTGGGATCTTTGTTGCTCTATTAGTGTTTTTGACGATTCCTGTGCTGATTTTCTGTCACATTCAGTTTTTTCTGCTGCAGCATTTACACTCTCTTGTGCCACTGCAGAGGACATAAAGTCAGAGCTGCTGCATAGTAAAATTAATACAGATTCTAATCCATAAAAATGTGAGGGAGCACCGCAGGCCACCTGGAGGGCAGGAGCACTTTCTCACCCTGAGATGACCCTCTCAGCTCGCAGCTCCTCCAGACCTGCATACAAATTGTGATTTTCCTCACTAGTTTTGATGGCAGCCTGTGGCCTTAACTATCTCTGGTGAACACTATGGGCACGGTTACTTCTGGAAATTTTTTTTTTTTAAAAATCCCCGACAGAAGTAATATGTTTATCAGAAAAAATAAGGCACGATGTGAGTCAGTAGATTGATCATTCAGTAGAACATGTGAGCTTTTTGCCTTGATGGACCACATCAGCTGAATAACTAAATTTGCTTTTTAATATATTGCTGCTCTGCACATTCTTGTTGCATCATGAGTGTGGTGTATTTCCTCAGAGGTGTTACGTTCTCAGTCAAATAGTACTCTGTATGAAGTGGCTGTTTTACTTGAAAATTCACGCACTGCTGACACTGTCTGAATCTGTCCTGTCTGGCATTTAAGAAGTATTTTAAGCTACAAACTAGTACAGCTTTGATTGCTATACTGTATAAAGAAACTATGCTGCTGATATTTAGTTATTTTGGATACAGATGTAAAAATATAATATCTCCAAATATGCCAAAACTTCAATTTGGTCCAGGTCCACCACCTGTCAAAAACTCACCACTGCAAACCTTTCATGCTGCACGGGATTGTGAGTGAATCATCTGATAGTGAACTGTGGAACAAATAACCAGCAGCCAGTTACATTCAATAATAGCGCTGCCATTAGTGCAACCAGAGCTCTGGGGGGGAAACAGTGTATTTCAGTGATATTTTGCAGTCTGGATTTATGCTGCTGGTTGAAACTGCTTTTTAAAAGAATTTGGGTCATGCTGAAGGGATGACTGCAGTCAAAATCCTATCCAAACCCATACAAATGAGTTCAAAGTCATTTCATTACCAATCTTCAGTCTGAGAAAACATTCTTTGTTGATGCTGTACTCAGCGTACATCAAGGTAACTGTAGAATAGAGGCCATTTATCCAAGGACTGTGCATAAGCATACCTTGAAAGCATTTCTTCACTATTAAAACTAGAAGCTTGAAAGAATCACATCAGAATAATCAGCTCATAAGAAATAAATGAGAGATTCTTCCAGAGGTGGGAGTTGATGACCGTAGAGAAAGATGCTTCTGTTTTCAGTTCAGCCTCTACATGCAGAATCAGTAGCTTATTTTAAATCACTTCTTAAAATACAATTTTATAGACTTGCCTTTATGTGATGTTGTTTCCTTTACTCTTGTTTATTCTGTGTTATGGCATTTTTTCCACTTCTTGTTTCTCTGGTATTTAGTTCTGTTTGGCCTGACTGACTTTCTGTTGTAATATTGTCTTCTTGAGTGGGCTGATCTGTCAAAGTACTTTGTAAAATCTGTTTAGCAAAGGTGCTTTATACATTAAAAGTTCTTATTATTATGATATGTGTTTAGGTTTTAAAGGCCTGTCCTACTGCCCAGTTCCCCACCATCTGATCCAATTCACTAACTGGTGGTGATGATCTGACAGTTCTGCTTCTCTCTTCACCAGTTTCTAAGACATACAGCTGCAGGTCTGATGATACAACCACAAAGTCAACCAAACGTTTGGCCTAAGTTGTTCTTCTGGTGCAGGGAACACTTATAACCCACCTTTTGCTCGAGTATGGTTAGTTATGGCCAATGTGTGCCTAGCACAAGAGCCAGAGACCTCTGGGTTGGGGGTTGGTTTCAGCCCCAAGTGAAGGAGTTTAAGTATCTCAGAATCTTGTTTATATGTGATTGAAAAATGGAGCGAGACACGAACAGATGGATTGGTGTAGTCATTTAGACCACAATGCATCATTCACATGATCAGGATGGATTATTGTTGAAAACAAATGCAATGACTTGCAAGTATGTTGCAATATTTTAATAATTCTCACATTAAAGGCAGATTATTAAGTCAAATTAGGTGTCAGGTGATCATTACATCAATTCAAGATAGCTTTTTGTGACAACAAGAGAAGAAAACCTTGGGAAATTAGTTTAGTTGTCTCCAGTTCATTCTGGCTCTAATAATACAAACTGTTCTTTGTGGCCCTGTTACTAAAGCTACAGTACAGAATTGATGCTGGACGAATGCAATTACATGCAATGGTCAAAATGATAAAAAAATATTGAGGTATATTTTTCTCAAAAAAAAAAAAAAGATCCAGTAGTCAGAAATTACCTTGTCCACTGTGACACAGTTACATGTGGAGTCAGTGCTATGAATTCAATCAGCCCAGTCCTTTACAACGAAGCTGGAGTCTCAATAATGTCTTGAGGAAAATGTATTTCCTGCTGGATTCTGTTTGTTTGTTCTATCACAAATGTGCTTCTCATCAACATATCTTTCCCACTTATTTTACTGACTTACTGTAGTTCCTTTTCAGCCATCCAATCATAGATTACATTGGGTGGGACCTGTCACCTTGGTAACCCAGAAAATAGAGGCTTCAAACATGTTGTGAAACAGTCATATTTTAGTCCACACTATGATCTTTTTTCTAACCCTAACCAAGTTATTTTGGTGCCTAAACTTAACCAAGCTTCCCACATGTTGAAGTGTGAACCAAAGTGTAATATTGTCTTTGCTGCTCTTTAAAACTGGATGTCTTCATACAACATACAACATGAGACAATATGAATACTATGCATTCCTTGAAATATTATTGAGAATGCAGTTTAGTTCAAGAAGATTGTAATTTTGTGGAGACCGGGTTGAATCCAAGACAGTTTTTGTCTGATTCAGTGAATATCTCCTCATATTTCATTCTGTGTGCACGAAAACAAAGTGTTGTTTGTACAAAACATTAGCTGAATTACACACTAATCTAGCATGTTCTGTCAACTCATACATGTTCCTGCTTGTGCACAGCAGGGTAATAAATCTGATGACCTTTACAGTGGGGAAAGTGAAGCAAGAGTTGCAGTAAATCTGACATATGCCAACCACTTAAATATGCAAGTTATAAGTTAGTTTCTCCAAAATGACAGACTCCATTTGTAACTGGGAGCAGCATCGTAGCATGAAAGCTCTGTAAGATAAAGCAGGAAATTCTGGGTGTATTTTTTAAAAAAATCACTTGTTTCCCATTTTTTCTTATTTGATATGGCAGCTTTTTGCACTTTGCTTCTTTGAATAAATGGAAAAAATACTTAAAGCAGATGCATGTGCTTTGCTAGGCAAACAGCAAAGAAGAGCTGAATGTAATAACGGCTGTGGTTTTGATTGATACACAGAAGGAAGCAACAGTCAGACCAGCCTTCAATCCGCCTCTTTTAGCTGTTTGTCTTCTATCTCTGCAGTCGATCAACTGCATTCACTGTTTTGGAAGGTCTCTGAAATACAGCATTCACTTTAATGGCTGCTTGCCTGAACTATGCTTTCAAAAACATTATAGGTTCAGTAAAATAACAAGAAAAGCTCACAGAGTGAACTCCTCTGGCTGAATCAGTTTGACATAATCAACCTGACATGTGAATGATTAGCCTTCAAGAATCTGTGGCTTGCTTCTGCCAGGAAAAGGTGCAACCTTGTTTTCGGCCTCAACAAAAGAACAGAAATGTCCTCGAGGCTTCTGTTCAACATTAGTCACCTTGTTTGTGGACAGAGTCTACCTTGCACACCCAGTAGCCCCCTCTGCCCACGTAAACCTCCCATATAATTTCTTTGTGTCTGTCACATCAAGACTTCAGTTCAGATGCCAGCCTGACACACATTCATGTGGATTTGGAACAGACAGAAATAGGGACAGCAGATGGAGGCAGCAGCTTTATGGGAGGAGTACAAGAGGTGAGAAGAACATCACATGTGCCATCTTCATGCTGTACTATTAAAAGGATGACAGTTTGAATTTGCTGGGACTGTTTCAGATGAGCCTAACACTTCGCCTACATGTGCAACATCCAGACCAACACCTTTATCTCGAGTCTATTCAGTTGCACATGAAATAACACAGCAGTCATACTTTTCACATTGTTGATGAAATGACAAAATATACAGCCAAAGAACCAACCTTTGGAATATTCAATTACACTAATGAACAAACATTTGCATACACTTGTAAAGACCATTGATATCATGGCAGTAGCTTAAGTTTCCAGTGACTCCTACCACTTCTAATTTTCTGTGATGGAATCATTAAACCACATGCATCTTTTTCACAAATAGACAGTCACGCATTTCATAGGTTTACTCTACGTCTTCTGGAAATATGACAAAATCTGCTAGGTCAAAAATATACACACAACAGCTTGAATTATCAGTTTTGGTGATAAAAAGTTGTCTTAATCTAATTGTCTTAGTGGCATGGCCTCTTAACTTCTCGAAAGTAATAACAACTGACTACAGCTGCTGACTTGTTTAAGCCAATTTAATTAGGGTTCATTTGATACACTCATCAGACTCAGAAACTAATGCTACAATGGAAAAGTCTAAGGGGTTCAGTCTAGATCTGAAAAAGGAAATCACTGACTTGAACAAGTCAGGAAAGTCACTTGTAGCCATATCAAAGCAACTACAAATCTCAAAATCAAATGTGCAAACCACTATAAGTATGAAGTGCATGGTACAGTTGTGTTACTGCCACAAACGGGAAGAAAACACAAACTCTCACTTGCTGCTCAGAGACAATTGGGTCAGGATAGTCAAGACTTTACCAAGAATCACCAAAAATGAATTAGAAGTTGCTGGAACACAAGTGTCAGTGTCCACAGTCAAGTGTGTTTCACATCACAGTGAACTGCGGGGCTGCCATGCAAGAACAAAGCTCTTCCTCCAGAAACGTCGCCTTAAAGCGATCAATTGGAATTCCCTCCAAAAATCTCTGAAACTGGCTTCGCTCCCATCACCTTACACTTTTAAGCAGACACTTGTTGACCACTGCACATGCTGAATGTTTTCATTGAATTTCTAGCATTAATTTAGGGTGTTTTTAATCTCTATTTAAACTTGTGTGTAATTTTTTGTATATGTGCTTGTTTATTTGTTATCTTTCTTCCTGCTGGGGCCTCTTGCCAGGTCATCATTGTTAATGAGAAATTGTTCTCAACTGAGCTTACCTGTTTTAACAGCAAAAAAAAAAATAAAGAATTAAAATAAAGAATTTTAAAATAAATAAATAAATAAATAAAAGCCTGAATTAAGTTTACTGTTGACCACATGGACAAAGAAAAGACATTATGGAAAAAAAATTGGCTATTTGGCCACAACGACTTCAAATATGTTTAGAGGATGGAAGATGAAGCTCTGAACCCCAGGAACACCAAACCTACCGTCAAGCATGGTGGTGGCAGTATTATGCTCTGGGGCTGTTTTGCTGCCAGTGAAACTGGTGCGTCATACAAAGTAAATGGGATAATGAAGAAGGAGGATTACCATTCTTCAGGAAAACCTAAAATCATTAACTAGGAGGTTATATCTTGGATGCAGTCTGGTGTCCCTACAAGACAATGATCCCAAAAACTCAATATAAGTGCATAAACAAAAAAGAAAATCGGCTAGAATTAAGACTTTATACTGGCCCCCCCAAATGCCCTCACGTAAACCCTATCAAGAACGTATGGACTGTGCTGATGAAACATGTCAAAAAGTGTGGTCAAAATGCAACCAGAAGCAGGTGGACGGCCACCAAAAGCACCTCGTCAAGGTAAAAATGGTCATAGGGCATTTAACCAAATGTATATATGTGTATTTTTGCACCAGCAGATTTTGTCATTTTTGCAGAAGACCGAATAAATCTATGAAAGAACCAAATTTCATCAGTGATTTTTTTTTTTTGTGACAAAGCATACATTTCAATGACTCCATCATAGAAAATTAAAGAGTTGTAAGAGTAATTTGAAACTCAAGGTGGCCATGACATGAATGGTATTTACAAAGGTATGTAAAGTTTTGGTCACAACTGTAGCTGAACCAATGTAGAGCAAAGTTTCATCACGCTTTTAACTTTCATATTAGTCCAGACTTACTTGACATATACCATCCTTCAGTATCTAAATAAGATAAAACATCAAATGCAAGTCTTTTATCTTCACTCAGGTGACTCTAATGGACTCCAACATTCTGTATCAAGGATGCGATCAAAAGTCTAGTAAAAAAACATCAAAAGCAGAGCCTCGCATAAATAACTGTAAGATTTTTTTTTTTTTTTTTTAAATTCTATGACTGTATCTCACAGCGTTTAGCCGTGGCATACAATCTGCTTATTCACCCACTGAAAAGCATATTATTTGGAAAAGTCTTGAGATATTGAAATCAGCTGGCATTCTGGGCACGGAGGATTGCTTTGAACATTTCTCAACAAGAGCACAGGATGTATAATGAATGCATTTGGCACAGTACTTATTGTGTTGCCTCTCATATTCTGTCCTTCCAAACTTCAAAAGTATTCACCTGTAACACTTTTCATGGAGCATTAAAATTTGAGTACGAACCCAAAATGGTGATTCTAAATAGCACACAAGGAATAGGTTGCCGTTTTGGGAAGATGCAGCATTTTATTTGCCTTCTTGCAGTGTTACAGCAGACTTGCTTGTCTGTTTATTATGAAGCTCTCTTCTGTCTGAAGATAACAAGATCCACCTGCTAGCACATCTACCGTTCACTAATTACTATTAATTGTTTGTTTTATCTCGGCAAAACGCATGAGCACTTATGGCACAATAAGTTCCAGCTGCACCACTTGCTACCACCAACAAATAAATGACTGGCGTCTTGTCTGTGTAACGGAAACTCTAGAAATGTTTGTGGATGACAGTAGTAGTTATTAAACCTTTGGTGGTATCTGCTACCTCACCTTCCAAACACAGGTCCACGTATTCACTGGAGCTGCTTATTGTACTGTAGTACAATAATGTGTTATTGTTACTGGGCTACCCATTGACAAATTTGGTAGTTATTTTCAGAGAGATCACTTTCTGTAATGCATGGATACACACAACAACATATCTGCTTCAAATCTATCACATCAAAATACCTGATAAAAGAAATATTTAGACTTTACCCCAAGGCCCTCTTATTCTATCTATTACAGGTATAACACTGACACTTAAGAGAACTTGCCAATATCCATAATCCCACACTATATCATTTGCCAGAAAAAGGTTCAATATGTCCCAGTGCACAGTATGTTAAATGTAATATGCCAAAAATACCAGCATGTCTACATCTGGTTAGTTGATTATGAGCTGTGTAGTCATTACAGATACAGAATGTAAATATAACAACTAGAGATCACCTGAGTAACTGTATGCATCGGGATCGGGGTCGATCATTGCAGTTTTTAAGTGATCAGTATCGGCTCCAATCTCTACCTGTGTTCCATTGTCTGCATCTGCTGTCACACAGGCATTAACTGCCAACACATACCTGCTACCTCCATTACGTTAAAGAATAGCTTAGATGCAGAAATGCCTTGCTTTTTGCCAATGCGTTGCAGAGATATTCGTCAAGTTTATCCACTGGATTGATTGCAGCAGCTTTAATGTATGGATGTGGGTGGATGTGACTCAGAAATCAAGTACAGAAAAACACCATGCTGCACTGAGGAAGACTTTAAAGTGGTGTTTGAGATCATAAACTGAACAATGTTCAGTCAAGGGAGGAGTTGGCTCATTGTCTCACTGACATCTTTACAATCAGACTTCTTTTTGTAACCAAAGGAGTCGCCCCATGCTGGATGTCAAAAAGAAGCAGGTTTAAGGCGCCTACACATTGTCTTTACTTTTCAGATCTGGAGGCTACGTTTATTTCTTATATACAGTCTGTGTCTATAAGTTAAGATAACCAACTACTAGGCTCATATTTGACAGAAAACTGAAATAAATTTTCCTATCTAACTATTGCCTGAATGAACAATAATAAGCACCAACATGTTGAACTACTTCCTCCTTTGAATGTTTGGAATCCAGATCATGAACTTAATTTTATTAGTTATGTATTAATTACCCCTTAATTCTGATTTCTCTAGAGTTGTTTGCTTATTTTTTTCTATTACCTTATATGCAGTCAAGTACTTCACTTACTCCAGTGCATCACTTGACCTGCAGGTCCCCTGTGACTGTACGGTTCTCCTGATTAAGGGAGGGAATGAGCCTCCTCTATATAATGCCGTGCCTGTTCATTAAACTATGATTCACTTGAACTGCATTACGCATTCAGCCAAGCCTATGGAATCTATAATATGGGAATGAGATCATATCGATTGTCCTCCCTTGGGGCTTCCTCCTTTTGTAAACAAAGAAAAGACTTCAGCCCTGTGAACCGTTCAGTAACACTCTCTTATCATTTTTGTGAGTCCTATTTTTGATTGGGTGTAGGCGTGCTATCAGTGGCAGCAGTCTGATTTATAAAGAGCACAGTAGCCTTTCTGTCATCATTGCCTCTCTCTCGTTCTTTGCTCTGTGCCGGTCTGCCTCGCTGCCGCCCTCACGTACAACCATAAATCAGCCATCTAAGAGCCGGGCCCCTCTCTGCCATGCCCCTCTCATTGATTACACTGCACTGGGTACGTGTATCGTGATGGAGAGAGAGACCAATTCAATTAGGCTGCCTTGCTAGACAGAAATACGTAGCATATATTGCCCTGGATAAAAGGATGTCTTCAAGAGCAACGAGACGAACGAACGAAAGATAAGGATGAAGAATTTGGGAGGTGAGGGAGGGTTGTCACTTAGATCAAAGTAACTGGTTTTCTTTGATAACTGTCTGCACCCGTAGTGGGTTGTATGGGCTAAAGAACTGATTTACATTTTTACAGCAAAGAAACGAAGACTAACAAAGACGATGATGATAAAGCAGGAGTTGGGTTTCTGAACTTGCAACTGAACAGCAAATAAACAATGTATAATTCACATTGGTGGAGCAATGCTAGAAATTAAGGTCTGTTCATACTAAATTTGATGTCCCTCTTGAGATGAACTAAAATGTGACCCTGGTAATTTCTCACCTTTCCTCTTTCATCACATCAAAAACTTAATTTTTTAGTGCTTTTATAATCAATACCCTGCTCAGCTTAGCAACACCTTTTTTGTCAGGTGTTAGCATGCTAACATGCTAAAGTAAGTCAAGTTAATGAACACAAACCACAAACACAGAACAACGCTGGGCCGTACAATGATATTTGTAATGATTACCATTACAAACTAACTACAACCTCTGCAACAAGATAATGCATGTTTTAAACTTTTTACACAGATCGGAGCAAAAGCTTTCATGTTTCCTGCCTCAGTTAGTTTGCTGAATGAAATTAAAGAAAATGTAGGTAATTCAAGACTTTTGTCTTGTCAGGCTTGACAGGCACAGCCCAAAGAAGTGACATGGAGTTGTCTCCCACCACCTACAAAGATAAGCGCAGGCATCAGGAACCTTGTATCTTATCCTTTTGGTCACTACCCAGAGCTCTTGACCATAGAAGAGGGTGGTTATGTAGGTCAACTGGTAACTTGTGAGTTTTGCTTTCTGGCTCAGCTCCCCTTTACTGGACCATTGTGAAATGAGTTTCCTCCTCAGGGTGGCTGGCCTCAACTTCAGAGAGTTTGATGAGCTCAGAGTAGGGTTACTGCTATGTGTTGAAAGCAGCTTGCTGTGATGGTTGGGGTATCTGATTAAGATGCCTCCAGTGTGCCTTTGTTTGAGGGTTTTCAGGGCACATCCAATTTGAATCAGAACTCGCTGGAGGGATTACATATCTCATCTGGCTCGGAAACACCAAGACGAGCTGGAAAATGAGCTGGAATGACCTCCTGAGCCTGCTGCCAACATGTCCCAAATAAGATGAAGAAAATGGTTGGGTCAGTGGACATTATTTTTTTTGAGAACCTTCAAACATTATCACGTTGTATTTTAGTATTTTTTACTTTTTTGCATAGACATTGTGCTATCTGTTGCTGTTTAAATGTTAAAAAATGCATATATAAGAAACTGGTTTGCACCAACTCCTAAAAAGATGTGTACCATTCACCTTAAATGCAAACAGATTTTTTAAAAAATGCATTACCCTCTGTCCATTGAACAAAGTCCTCTTTTGCTTTTAACCGTAGTTACAGCAACACAGTTTAACATAAGAGAGTAAAACATTACTCAAGACAAAGAAAATAGACACGTAACATCCTAATTTCATTGAAGGGCCCTTGTGTACAAGATGTTAACTAAGATCGGTCAATACTGAATACATGCATCCATTTCTGTAAAGGCCAAACCATGATGGATCTTTTCAATTTAGCATATCGGGGTCTTCGTTAATCTTCTGTGGGTAGCAATGAGCTATCACACGTTAAAGAGGTGATTTATGGGACCACATTTGTTTGCATCAGACCTCTCAATCACGCTGTCTTTGGTGACTCATGTAGACAGCAGCTCGTTCTGGGTCAGATCGTGGTCTTTGTTCACGAAACAGCCAGCTAGACTGAGAACAAACGTCTGTTAATCATTTCTCAATGGTCATGTCTTCTTTTTGATGACTGCCCTGATTATTCCAAAACCATTAATTCAATTTCATCATTTCCAAACAGTCTTGTGTTGGGCCACAAGCCCCTGGCTGAAAGGCCTTCTTTTCAGTGAGCATCCTGAGCCAGTAACTGGAATTTTAAACAGGGCTGAAAAGACATCACAAATCTTTCTCCAGTCACTTTTGCTCTCTTACTTATTATAATAGTAATAATAATAAGAATAAGCATCTATATGTGAGATAGCACCTCTAAAGCAGTTCCATTTATTTGCTATTCATGGGGTTCTTTAATTCACAGCACACAGCAGGAGTAGAGCGAGGGACATTTATTTTCCAGTGTTGCCACAGTAACTATTCTCTCAGCAGAGAACTTCATCCAACATGGACACATGACAGCTCAGTCCGTGCTGCTCGGCACAGCTCGGTAGCAGACACATACAGTATGATGCTTATTGAGATTTACTGCAGCAGTCAGTAAACACCAAACATATGGTTGGGCACACAGTGGTAACGTAGGACAGATGTTCATGTATATACTCATGTAAAGTGCACAGAGTTTTAACACAGAATTTCTAATTATATGCCACTAATTTGAGGAAACAGGTGCATTTTAGAGAAACATATCATCATCGGCATTATCATTATTATAATGTGTGTTTAACCACTGAGGGTCTGTTTGTATTGGTTAAACTATATCAGCTGACCTGTTGGCAAGTATTAAAAAATACTAAACAAAATGTAAAGCTTGATGAGAGATTGGCAGGTATATTTTGAATTTACATTTATTTTAATTTTATATTCATAATTATTATTTCTTAGGTAATAAGGAATGTATTTCCTATTATGACCAATCAAAACCAAATACTTTAGAAATATAACTCTGCAGAATCTTGGCAGAGGAAGAACGCTCCAGTTTAACAATCCAAATCACACTGCCAAAATCACACAAGAATTCCGAAGAAAAGGGAAAAAGCATGACCTCGTCAAGTATGTCGTCAAATTGAACAACTTTGGCGTAAAATAAAGGCTGAACAGCACAAACCTCTCCAGCAAAGAAAAATAAATTTTCTTAGAAGAATAACATCTCTGAACAGCCAGAAATTTGTCCAACGCTGTACATGCTCAGGAAGCTTTATGTTGTCATCAGAAACAAAGGTATATACGTCCAGTCTTGAAAATATAAAAGATTTGAGTCTCAGTGATGAAAGCTTTACTGACTTTTGTTGCCTTGACTTTCCCCTGTAGGGCCTGTATTTTTGTATAATGAACCTAAGCTGTTAGTTTTGATTTTGACATTACTGTAAGTATCCTGTTCAACTTAGAAGTAATCCATTTGCTTTAAGATGATAAAATTTTTAAACATTTAGCAAGTAAGTGATGTTGCACTGGGGTGTCCTCACTTCTGCTATATACTATATTTCAGAAAGCTGGTAAAACTGGGTCTGTTGGTGGTAGTTCAGGAAAAGGCGATAGGTGTCATTCTCTGGTGACTTTGAATGTCTGTACCAATCAGGCTGTTCAGTCGTTTCTGAGAAATTTCAGTCAGACTTTCCCATCTCTCAAGAAACTTTGTTAACATAGCAGACGAATCAATGGTGGCTAGTTCAAGACAGGTTAATACGGTTATGTTATCTTTTCAACATTTGTTGTTTTTTTTCTTTTGGTTAATAAATTTCTTTAGGATTCAAGAATTTCCTTTGGGATTCATTTATTTAATCTATTTTTCTCTTTTTTTTATATCAGAGCTGTGATCTCTAGCTGACTTGAACAAAATGCTTTTTTGGTCAAACCTGACCACTCAAAATTTGAAGATTGGAAACAAAATGTTCATTGTCAACATAACTTAGCAGTTGCATTTCATTTAAAATATAACTGGAGACAAATTAGTATGCAAATGTAATTTCAATGGGACAAGAATGAGAATTTATTTCCTTGCTTTTCTAAATTACTTGAGCAGACAATGGCCTTAGGCATAGCAGATAAATAACATTATCAATTACAAATATACTGTGCTTCCATATCAATTTTTTATTTAAGAAACTTGCTCTGCAATTATTCAGTAACATCACTACTAATCCTTATTAGCTTGACCACTGTATTTGAGATCATATTTCATGCGCGTAATGGAAAAGTTGGTGTCGTACTTTCCAAATTCTGTCTTTTGTGTGCTATACCAGTAGTCATACCTCTAAATTATTGTTGTAAACAAACCTTTCATCGCATTAGAGGACACCACACACTTAGATATATCCTGTGTTAAAAGGCTGTTTAATTAAATAGACAATAATACAAGCTTGTGGTTGTGTCTAGCAGAGGGAATAAGATGACATACTGAAAATTAATTACTAACAGGTATCCTTGAGTTAACAGCATCACAAGACCATTATGTTTCCACTATTGGAACCAATAAATCACACAAGTGACTTTTATACTTGAATTAAAAAGTTGTCAACTCAGACCCCTGAGAGTGGTCTGTTCTGCGCTTCTGTTTTTCTCAAATTTACTAGTACCATGGATACAGTGATACATCAGTGCAAAGCTGGAAGGATAAATATTGCTTTGGTAGGGAGCCATTTGGAAGCAAAACAACGGAGCAGGGAGGGGGGTGAGGGTGTCCGAGCGCCGGGCGAAGGCTCCTGCACTGATCAGCGCTGCATGATGCAGACAACAGAGGAGAAAGAGGAGGAGGAGGAGAGGAAGGAGGAGCGAGCAGGGAACAGACTGGCTGAGGCTCGCAGCTCTCAGTCTCTCCTCTGTGCTTCACAAAGCAGCTTCTCTCTGCTTTTCCTCTCTCTCGCACACATCGGCTTTCCTACGCTACTTGCCTGAGCTGACGAGAGGAATCGCAGCAAAAGAGGGGCTCACCCGCTCCAGCTCTTCCCTCGCGATGCTGCCCTGGAGGAGGAATAAGTTTGTTCTGGTGGAGGACGAGGCCAAGAGTAAGCCCAAGAGCCTAGGGACCGGGCTGACCTACCACTCCATCCTCTCCTCCCTACTCCGATCCTGTCCTGACTTGCTGCCCGACTGCCCCTTCGACTGGGTGGGCAGCATCTTCCATACCAAACGGCAAAAGGTGGAACTGAATAAAGAGGAGCCAGTTTACAATGTGCGATACCTGGGGAGCGTGGTCACCATCATGGCAAAGGGAGACGGCTGCACTCAGGAGGCAGTGGCCAAGATCTGGGCGAGGAGCAACTATGGGGAGCAAAGTGTCAAAATGAGGTTAACGGTGGGATCACAAGGCATCCGGATGAGTGCTGACAAATCCGGGAAAAAGAAACCCATCCATCTTTACTCACTGAACAGAATCACCTATTGCAACGCTGACCCGTGTCGTCCCAAGATCCTGGCTTGGATCTACAGGCACCAGGTCAAGAACATGGCGGTGGTGCTCCGGTGTCACGCTGTCCTGGTGAGCAAGTCGGAGAAGGCCCAGGCCATCGCCCACAGCCTCTACCAGAACTCCACCTCTGCCTTCAGCGAGTTCAAACGCCTGAAGCGTCAGAGTGATTTCCGGCACTGCCAGCAGCAGTTGCTGGGCGAGGAAGCGGTGCCCCTGATGCCACTGAGGAGGCTGCTGAACGGGCAGTGCCACTACCGACCGCCTCCAGACAACCCCGCGAGTACCACCCGCCTCTGCTCCATCACAGAGGAAGAAGAGGAAGAGGATGATGAGAGGGAGAACAGAGATGGGAAGCAAAAATCAGAGGAGGATGTCGACGAGCAGCAGGAGAAGCAGAAGGTGTTAACAACAAACACAGACCCAACTCAGTTATTATCAGAGTTGGCCATTGGGGACATTGCCCAACTGGAGCAGTGCCAAATCAACTTTGTCAGTGACAGCAACAACAACACGTTTACGTTCATAACATCTCTGGTGTGACCGTAATTGCAGTTTAGAGAATGGGATTCTGTAACACTACAATAACACATTCCTCTCTTTGCCCTCCACTGGAACCCCACTCAGGCTCCCTCCTGCCCATCCATGTGATGTGAAGTGTTTACCAGAAACTTCTCCTACTTACTGGGTGGTAGAGAAAAGGCAGATGATCCTTCTGTGGGAGTAATTGCTATTCTGGCCAGATGGCTCAGACGCTGGTGTGACTGTAGCAGTTTGGGAACCTGCGTGTTTACAAAAGAGGGCTGGTGATGCACAGACTAACGACAGCACAATGACGGACGGGGACTACGCTTTCAGAAAACACCAGAGCACCGAGGCTGAGATCACTGACATGCGGGTCACACATTGATCGCAGCACCAAGCAGGATGCGTTTAGTAGTCCTCTGTCTCTTATTTTTGTGAGTATGATTAAAGCCGTGTTTGCCAGCAGGGATGTTTTTTTGGCTCGACTTGTAATATTTTTCAGGGAGGCTCTTTGTAAATTTGTGTAATTTTTTTTAATACGACAATCCTCACTGAAATTGCTCACAGACTGACCTTTCCGGGCGCTCTCAATCGTGAGAAGTTTATTACGGTTTTCCTAATGATCACAGCCGACTAATGAATAAGGCTATAATTTAGGAGGCAAGCCATCGAGTCGACATATTTATTGCTGCCATTTGTTACAGTCCTCATCATTTATGCATGACAAGTCAGCAGTAACCTTTTCGTGCTGAGCTTTTGTCTTTTTTCATGTCAGATCTTTGATCCTTCGGCTTTTAAAATGAACACTGTGATAAATGTGTGAGCAGGGACAAATGCACAACTGTTCACGCAGCATTGTCTAATTTGTGTAATGCATTTCACTTTATATCAATTGCAACGTCACCTGGTTTGCCAAAAACTAAAAAAAAAATAGCAGTTTGCCATTGCTGTGCCCTTTTTAGCCAAGTTTTGCTAATGCAGTTTTTCCATGAGCCCTTGCAAAAATGCAGATGGACCCTCACAATTTCACACAAAACTATTTGAATATGACTTTAGCTAATTTCCTGTTGATAATATCTGTGCTACCGTCTAAAGATGCATTGTGATTACTATGAGATGAAGCTATTTATTTTCCAGATATGATGAATAAAAATTACCCTCACTTGGGTTTCCTTGTTGAATCTCGGAGAAATCTATTTCTAGATGTTATCAAAGAGATTATTCAAATGAATCCAACAACTCTGCATTCCACTGGCGCACATTTGCATGTTTGTGATGTGAAAATACAACTAACCTGCACTTCAAAGACAAAATAACAGCATTTCTACAGCAGCATAATCTCATTCCTCAGCTGTTAAACTGTATAAAAAGATGCCACAAGAAAAGACACGCAGTATCAACTTAAAGCTGCCAGTCAGTTTCATTAGATGTTAATGTGGTTTGATAAATTTCTAGAGGCCTTGTACTGGCTTTCCACTGCCTTACTCTGAGGAGAGCAATTAATCAGGGGATTGAATTGTTCAGGAAATTAGCATAAAGCACGTTAGCTCTGCAGGACGGCTGACAGCCTCTGACAGTACCGAGTGATCCAAAACGGGGACCAGGAAGTTGACTCACCCATCAACCATTTTACTGTGAACATCAGCCATTTTAGTCATGACAGAATCTTTAAGCTGATTTACTGGAATCACAATGAAACATTTATAACTGAAGCACGCTGTAGTGTTTTGCAATGGGGCAGTGTATAATCACCAGCATGAACAACAGTGAATTAATATTTCATATCCACACTATATCATCAAAACGTAGCACTGCACTGCGATGAATATAGTCTATTACTGCTGTGAAATTATTCATGTTCAAACTGTTCGTAAATTCACTTTTAATTGTCTCACATAGCCACATCAAAAGCTGTTTGAGTTGATATTTCTCATTAAGAATTCTGCTTTTGAAGACAAGTATGCTCTGCTGTGTTGATGGATGAGAGAGCAAAACCATTTAGACTAGGTTTGAATTGCTGAGACGGATTGTTCTGAAGGGATACTTTCAGCCGGAACCTTTGAGATCAATATTTTTCTTTTCTTGTAATAAACTACCCCTGAAAGAGAGCAGGATGTCAGAAGATAGATAATAAAGTAATCCTATGCCCTTGCAACATATCCATTCATAGACAGGAGAACTGCAGAATGTTAATACTTGCTTTATTGTATTACTCTTGAGTGTGACGAGTCCTGTTCTGCATAGATAAACAGTCACATGAAGCACAATGCGATTAAGTCACGCTGTTTGCTCACTGACACTCGTGGCAGAAACACATTGTATGTGATATGCAGCCAGTGCTGTGTTAACATAGTGGTTCGCAAAGGAGCCACTGTGCTTTTATGTAAACATAACTCTTGTCAGGCAAACAGAAGAGAGAGAGCAGATGGCAGCAGCAAGGTGCATGCTGGGCTTTATCACAGCCATATTCCAGAATAACAAGGGCTCAAGCCCACATCCGGAGATTTTTATGTTTTGTCACATCACCAGCCGCAGGAGATGCTCTTAAAAAACACGAAATCTAATCAAACACGGCAGACGCCGGCCCGTCAAGTGTCACACACAATCGTGCTGCTCCATTTTACTGGGGGGCATCTTAGGAGATGCATGAAGCTGCTTTTGTGTGCACACATCTTTTCAGAGGCTTTCTCATCCTGCGTGGAGCATCTGTGTAGCAAACACGAGGAGATGAGTGACAGCACGACAGGCCAGATCATTGCCAGCATGAGAAAACCAATGGAGGAACAAAATGTTGTGTCTCAAACAGCTGGCAGTGTGTAGCAGTCCATTTTGTTCCAGTGAGAGTTGTACAAATAAAGCAGCTTTTGCAAGAGGCAGAAGAAGAACAGTCCGTGCAGACCAAGGAAGGACACTGAATCAATGAGACTGCTCAGTACAGAGACATGAAAAGTAATAAAACTTGCAAAAAAAGTGGCTCTGTGTGTGTGTGTGTGTGTGTGTGTGTGTATGTGTGTGTGTGCTCTAAGGTTTATGCTGCTGACTAGACAAAAATTTACATTTATCTTATTTCTTCTCCAATGAATTGTCCAAATGAAACAACGAAATACATTATTTGCCCATTCCCTCCAGATCAAAACATTCATCTGTCTGATGCACTGCCTGCAACTTCTGAAATCATTTCAGATCCCTGTTGAAAAGAAATCTATTTTGTGATGAGAATGCTATGATTAAGGTTTGCCAGGTTGCGGCACAAAAACAACAAGGTAAGGTGTAAGAGCAGACATGGTCTGGGATAAAATGACTGTGCCGTCATAGTTATAATAGTAAACATATAGTTAAAAGGATGATCGGTTTGAAACTGCCGTACTTTCCGGACTATAAGCCGCTACTTTTTTCTCACGCTTTGAACCCTGCGGCTTATACAATGATGCAGCTAATGTATAGATTTTTACGGGCGAGCTTCATGCCGCCAATACGTTTAGCCTCATCATATCAGAATGAAATTACCGAACAGGTCACAGTGGACCTGTTCCGGTGAGTGGAAATTTTGCGAACCCAAGTGAGAATTCACAGAGCGGTAGACAAGTGGGTGCAATCAGATTTCTTTGTTCAGAAACAATAATTTGCCACTATGGCCAGAAACTCACTAAAGTGAGGAAGAGGGAAGGAAGGCAGGCCCCTGGAAGCTCGGCAGTCACGGAGGCACACGTTGGCGCTGATGGCGTCCAGTCATGAGTGGCTGCTGGCGTGCAGCGGAGACTCCGAGTCCGGCAGCGCGGGCAGAGCTGATCGGTGCAGTCCGGTGGGGGCACGTCCTCTGTCTGGAGGCCATGTGCTGCATCTCAACCAGAGGTAGCTAATGCGGGGGTCTAGGACCTCTATCTGGAGGTCTTACTGGTGAAGGCAGGCAGCTCCATCGATCAGTCTGGCAAAAAGGCTCGAAACAGTGCTCCCTCAGAGCAAACAGTGCAAACAGTACTCACTCCGTGAAAACAGTACAATCCCACACTGCATGCAGCGTGGAGCTCGCTTATAAAGCCGAAGGTGATTGTGATGACCCACAGGTGTGGATTGCCACAGCTGCTCTCCTTCTGAGCTGATCACTAGCCGAGCAGAGGGAGAGGGGCAAAAGCCGATGAGCCAACGAGGAACGGGGGGAAAAACTGTCCATGACAGGACCAATGGAACTGTTCGAATTAAATCAAATGTACTCACACAAAATTCTTCAGATCAGTCATTTCGCGCTTCATGCACACACCATCATCATGGAAAACACACAAATAAATGCATATAATGCAGCTTTTAAGTTAAAGGCAATCGATCTGCCTGTTGAAGAAGGAAATAGAGCTGCTGCACGTAAGCTTTGTATCAATGAATCCATGATGAGACGGAGTCGGCAGCGTGAACTGACTCAATGTGTTTTACTGCCGTGTTACAGGCACTGTTCAGGAAAAAAAGCATTTATTTAATTAAAGGTTTAAAAAAATCTTTCTGTGTAAATATATCACGTTACAATGTGGACACATGTGGCTTATAGTCAGGTGCGGCTTATATATGTACAAAACTTTTTTCTTTTTAAATTTAGTGGGTGCGGCTTATATTGAGGTGCGCTCAATAGTCTGGAAAAACCCTAACCCTAACCCTAACCCTAAAACTTGAGTGCCACTGAGTAGAACTACACAGCTAAGTAATTCATGAGAATCAGGGATTAGTTAATGCCATGAAACATTAATAGTTTTATCCCATAAAAACATAATCACTAGTGCCTGAAACTGTCTGGGTGGAAGTGTGAGATGAAAAACCATGCCTCAGGAAAACCGTGCATGCAGTTTGCTTAATAATGCTGCTCAGAAAAGTGAGTTATATATCAGCCTCCTCAATTTTTTTCCCTGAAAGAAGTTATTTCGTAGCAGGGCAAACGCTGCAGATAAATTCATGGTGGTGAAACAGTCTTGAACAGTGTTTCAGTCAGCTTTACTGCTCCTCCCTGTGTTCCTTTCTGCTGCTGAGTTTATTGAAAACGAGATGCAGCAAATATCTTCTGCTCTTTGTGGCACAATATTACTATTAAACCTGTTTAAATTACCCTTTGCAAATTTGGAAAGGGGCTTTAAAAAGATTTTAGTAATGGGAGAACCCCTAACCCGCATGAGGAAACGTAATAACCCTGTCACACACCCCCGCCTGACGTCTTTCTACCACAGCCTGCAGCACAGGAGGATTGCAGGAGGATTGTACGTATCACTCGTCCCCTGACGTCACAGAAGAGCCATTACACTGACTAATTATAAAATCAATAACCTGGGAGCACATGTTTGTGTTCTTTTATGGCGTCCTTTTGGGGTCTGCTTAAATTGTTTTGTGGTTGTTGTGCTGTATAGTGCGTCAGCCGCTTCATTGATTGTAACGGTGAGATCCAGTTACACTCCAGCTCAACCTTGTCTCACACCAGTGATATACGCTGACTGGTGTAATTATCCGCTGACATCAACAGCGCTTGGAGAAAAACACAGATTTGGCCTTAGAGGGTAAAATACAAAGAAATGTTTGTGATTTTGCAGATTCGTGACTTCGTGCTTGTATCAGGGGGCAGGATGCACTGAAGATAACTGGTAGGGATGCCTTACTGCACAATCCAAAACAAAATTTTTAGTCGCTGCCTGGAGCTTATTGTTGTTTCTCATAGCGAAGTGGATTTTGAAAATGGTAACACAGATTGTAGGAGCCTAAACCTGATGAGTTAGACTACATTTGGACAAGAATGTAATGGTACACAAAATACAAAATCTTATACGTAACTCTGTTTAGGGGTCAGCAGAGAAAACAGAAAAAAGAACTTACAGAAAATATAGTTTAGTTACTTGACTTAAAGTGAGTTAAAGTGGTGGAATAATGATTGTTTTGGGACAAACATGTTGAATGTTGTTATAGTCAGATGTACACTACCAGTCAAAAGTTTGGACACACCTTCTCATTCAATGATTTTTATGTATTTGTATTATTTTCTACATTGTAAATTCATATTGAAGATTAACACTTTTTGGTTTACAACACAATTCAATATGTATTATTTTATAGTTTTGATGTCTTCACTATCAATCTACAACGTATAAAATAATTAAACAAAAACCACTGAATGAGACGGAGTGTCCAAACTTTTGACTGGCAGTCTAAATATGTGTGTAAACACATTGTGCACTGAGTAAAAAGATTACAAGGTGACCATCTCGACCTACAGATTCTTAAAGGCCCGAGGAAGGAAGCCTGTGTTCTGTGAGCATTAGCTTGGAATGGGCCAGAGACGGTTAAATAGCTGTTTTCCTTACAACATCAACAGCAATGCATCAGCAATATTTTAGAATTACACCAGTCAGACGGCCCTGTGTGGAGACAACAGCAACATTGTAGCCCCCCAGCAGGAGCATCAAGTAGGAGGTTTGAAGGAATACGAAGGTGTGTTCTGCATTCTGAATCCTCTGTTTTCTGAAGAATAGAAGCTGTGACACATCAGAAGAGTTGGTCTGACCTAGATGTGGATATTTTGTAAAAGTTATGGAAGACAGAAGAAAATACTGTTCTACCCTTACCTGGATCTGAGCCAGGCTAGCTGCCTTCCACTGATTCCAGTGTTTATGCCAAGCTAAGCTAACCATCTCCCAGTGATTTCATAGTGAACAGACAGGTATGAAGGTTGATCAAACAATGTTTTTGTGTCCACATCTGCAATTACTCTGTGGAACTCAAACTGATGCAGAGAAGAAACGCATCCTGTGTCAGATGATCCAACTGTCATGTTGAAGATCCTCACTGGTGCCATGAGGTGGGTCTTCGGCTACCACCCAGCAGGATTTACAGTGAAGAGCCCACAGTTTGCAAGGACCAGGAGTGTGCTGATTGTTTTCCTCAACATTGACAGGGTTGTGCACCAGGAATTCACGTCCCAGGGTCGGACTGTTAAGGCAACGTTCTTAAGTACTATCCTGAGGAGCCTGAGGGAGAACATTTGGAGCAAATGACTTGAAGTGTGGCAGAAAGCACTTTTTTTTTTCAATCATTGCTTTCCACCTGCTCTACTCACCAGATCAGGCTCCTTGGAACTTCTTCCTCTTAGTTCAATTTGAAGGGTCACCAGTTTAACAGATTCACCACTTATTCCAGATGGTGCTTGACATAATGTATAAAAATGCAACACAGGTTCCACTGTTGATAGTGAGGTATCGTGTGACATCCCGACTTATGACAGTTATTGATTACACATGTTGCTTTCCCTGCACAGTCTTGGAGCTTTTTGATCAATCGTTGTATAATCACCTAACTGTCATTGAATAATCTGTGAGTTTGACTGGCTGTTTTCTATCTAAAGCTAGTTAGGCTAAGCTAACTAGCTGCAGCTTCATATTTACCAACAGACACAAGAGTAATGCCAGTCTTATGATTGAACTCTCAGCAAAATGTCCATATAGGAGGTTAAGAAACATGTAAAACAAGAGATTCCTTTGTCATATTAATAACATTAAATGGGTTGCAGTAAAGTTAATACATAGTTTCAGATGTTTTCTCTGCAATAGTTTTAAGCCACTGCATCAGATGGAGAGAAGTATAATATTTTAAAGCCACGTAATTCGCCTCCCTGCTCAAGGCTTCTTATATTTAGCTTTTACAGACCACTAGGGGGGCAACAGGAAAGTAATTGGCTGCAATTATCATCACACTTGCCGCTATTTGCAGAAACAGCGGAGGCGTACTTGTCATTAGATCTGTGGGTCTCTGAGTTCAGTCTGATGAAGCACTTTTAGCTCTTTCATGTCTTGCTGAAAGGAATGACTAATGTAATGACCAAACGGAACCACTCCGGAGAAAGTTTTGTGAAGTAGAAGAAAACATGGCTCCATCAAAAAGAAAAAAGAAAAAAAATTCCCTATTTAACCCTGAAGCATTTTGTCGGACAGTGAAGAGGCAATCGGTCCAGCATCCGTTTGTTTCCCAGTTTCCTATTACCTGGGGAACGGTGAAACAAGTCAACAGAGAGCGATCACTTAGCCACACACACACACACACACACACACACACACACACACACACACACACACACACACACACACACACACACACACACAGTCATAAAAGAAACTGGGCCAAAGCACACACTCATGCACATACAAGGCTGAGGGCATTTCATTTAGGTAGACAGTGTTTGAGGATAAGATCAGGCTTTTTTCTCTATTTGATGATCTACAGAGAGTGGCAGGTGGATAAAAGGGGCAGCCGAGTGGGTGGATTTGGCCGGCATGTGAGTGGGTTGGCACATGCCACAGAGGAGGCCGTGTGTGGATGCGAGCCAGCCGTGGCCACAGTACCTGAATAAACAAGGATGCACAAAAACAAACAGGCTGGACCTCTCCAGCCTATTAGAGGGAACAGGCCAGGGTACAGCAATATTTTCAGCATGGCTTAATGCACAGACGATCACACTGCAGCATCGGTTACTGATGGCTGATTTGTTCATTCATTAATCCCATTTAAACAAAACAGTGAAAACGAGTATACCAGGAAATACATATATACAAGTGCAGCATAAAATCTGTTCATTCATTCTAATGCTACAACAGCCTCATCGTCATGCAGAAATATTTGCCACTAGAAAGTGATTTTGAGCAAACTGAATCCAATTTCAAAATATTACACTGTTCCAATTGAGAGATTCAAATTCAAATGAATTTTAGTCCCTATAGTGAAACATAATTCTGTCCATAATAGTACACTGCAAAGGATTTTCAGAACAGCAAGGCAGTGTTTAAATGAATAACTGCTGTTATACACAACAGAAAGAGAACGTCTGTTAATTACTGACAGAATTGAAGTAGCTGGACATAACTGATGGAAGGAAAACACACTCAATTATATTTTAAGTGGTCTGTTCAAAGTGATCTCAGTTTCTCAACTTGAAGACGTCTAATAACCTCTTTTATCCTCTGTGAAACAGTCAGAGCTGCCAGACTTCGACCTAATGAGGTCTACTTGTCAAGCTAACAAGGAAGCAAATACCATTTGACTCCTGTGATGATGGAAGGCTCTTCAAATGCTGCCATAATTGGATTTGCACGTGATATCCAGATTCTGTTTTAAGACATGCGTAACCACAAATTTTTTAAAAAGTTATTTCTTGAGGTCTTGTTCACGTGCAACTTTATCATTGTTTGATGATTTAGATATCTGTGTTGATTAATATTCCATAACATTCTGCTATAACCATAACAAAGTACAGCATATTATAGTTAATGGGTTGCCAAAGTTAATATCAGTGATCCTGAGGGGGGCATAACTGTCGATGCCAAATTTAATGGCAATCCATCTAAACCACAAATATGAACTTCAGACAAAAAGATGCTGAACTGATTAGAATACAAAAATGAATGTAGAAAATTTTGAAAGTTTGTGCCATGAAAACTCAAGACATTACCAAAGTCTGGAGGTCTGGAAATCCTGAATATCTGTGCAGACCTTAATGCCATTTAATCTAATTGCTGTTATTTGTAGATATATGAGACCAAGAGTTTTTTGGGAAGCGCGAAACACTGCAGATCAAACCGGGGATCCACTGCTCAGGGTGTCTGTGCCCATGTGGTTTGTGCCCCAAATAGATCGAACTGCCAACCCTGGAGCTGCGCTGCTGCTATCACAGCTAAAATGTTAAATAAGACTGCGCCTCCAGGCAGGTTTGTAATGTTAGCGTATATTTTGGGAATCTATGCAACCTTCTTTTTTAGAGCTTAAATTAATTTAAACCCTTACAGAACAATAGATATTCAATAACACCTACTCAGATTTAAACACTTTGTTTTTCTTGGGCTATTTCATTAGTCTAATTTTACCAGAGGTACTGAGTTCCACTTGGGTTACCTCGTTTGGCGATTTACATGCATGACAAATCCCTTGTGCTCTTTCAAACTGTGCACGCGTTCATTTGGGAGCAGGAGGAAGTCATTATAAAACCTGCCAATCTCTACAGGGCGCAGCCTGGAAACTGAGGTTAAGGAGGGCATCATCATCAGAGACAGATTAAAGATGTAAAACGCTACATCGCATGACGGTTTATCTCAGGCTCAAAGCTGTGCAAAATTGGCTTTTTTAAGATGTAACAGCAGCGCATGACACATAACTGCTTCAACATTTAAGCATCTATAAATTCCTCATGTCTGCATTCAGCCCCTCTCTGCCCTCATGCATTCATTTATTCACAGTTAAGTTTTCATCTTTTTTGTTGAGGTGACTGTCCTTGCTCCCGTTTTTCAGTTATCTCGTCACTACTGCATGACACGCCAACTGTGCTCTGAAAATGTTGACAAGAGCTGGAGGGAAATACTGATGTGGTCCCCAAAAGCACCACACACACACTCAAACACACACACACTTTGTAATTCTAATTAATTTTAAACCTCATCATCTCCTGTGTCTGCGTTAGGAAAACAGACAGCCATTGCCACCGATCGTTCACAAACATGTTCCCTGAATATTCTCCAGCCGCCTTGCACACGCTGTGCTGGAGTTCTTTCATCAAGGATCTTCATAACCTTTCACAGGTAGAGGGCTCAATGTGTGCCAACTGTTGGTTATAAAGTATTGAATTTAAAGTTAAACTGAAAGAGAAATTCTCTCTTTTTTGAGAAAACATCTGACCAGAGTTCAGACAGAACTCTCATATCAGTGGAGAGAGGCAATTATAGCAGATGCGAATTTTCTCAAGGCGGCGTGAGTTGATGTGAAAGCAACTTCAAACACAGACTCACATACATTGAGTGTAACTGCTAATCAGCCAATATCTGAACTGCTTAGAGAGCCAAAGTTGTGACACATTAATTTTTACTCCGAGGTTAATTTGAGGTCACTCTGAACTGGAGCTGCCATGGCTCAGGAGTCAGATTGGGTTGCTAGTCCTCTAATTGCAGAGTTGGTGGTTTGATCTTCTGGCTTCTTCATGTGCCAAAGTGTCCTTGGACCTCAAATGTCTCCTGATGACAGGTGGCCTTGCATGGCAGCTCTGCCACTGCTGGGTTAGAACTTTGTAGAACCAAATTTAAACGGTCACATATGAGTGCACATTGTTTATTTAAAGCTTCAGTAACTCACTGCAAACTCCCATAGAGCTTCATCTGCCATTGTGAGAAAGTGAAGCATGTTCCTGGGGTTTCTTTTTATATTCTCTAACATGCTGCTGTGCACTTAAAAACTCAAAACAGGCTGATTTTTAACAGGATTAAAGACAATGTTCTGTGAGTATAGAATAAACTACAGCTTGCATTAAGAAACTACATCCATGACTAGATACTTACATCATCGTAATTTGGTTTCATCCATATAAAACTTCACCGATGCTGCCTTCTAATGTTGTAACCTATGAACTCTGACACCATCTGGCTTAGTGGAACATTTGCATGCAGGGCGAGGAGCACTGTCATTAAAATGGATAATCAATTGTAAAAAATAAAAGCTGCAGCGGTTGCCTTAGTGCACAATCCAAAGCTTTGATAAAACTTGAAATTTTCAGTTTGGTAGGTTTGCTGCCCAGAGATTGTTATTATTGTTTCCCATAGCACAGAAAAATGTTGATAATGGTAACAAGTAGACATCGGAAGGGAAGGACAAAGTTGTTTGAAATAGTAATAAAGCAATCTTGATGTGAAAAAAGTGGTTCTCTGCACCACCTATCACCTCATAAATCTGCACATGCATGCAGATCTTGATACTTGCGTTGTGGCTTTGCAGGACAAATGAGGTTTGTAGGCAAACAAGAGTGTGTTGAATGTCCTTGTCTGTGCATCCAAAGCAAAAGCAACAGCAACATGAAGGAGTCAGCTCCAGGAACGCTGTCAGTTGTATTGAATTTTGATCATGTTAACAGTGTATGCAGGAAGTGTGTGTGTTCAGGTATGGTTGAGTACTGGCCAGTGGAGGAATTCGAGGAAAGGCGGTCATACTCGGATGTGATACCTAATCACAAGTCTAAATAAATTCTTTCTAATAGAAAATACATTTTCGTATCAGTTCAATTACAACTTGCTCAGCCAAAGTGCATTAGGATGGAAGAAGTGGGCTCGAAGACTAAAAAAGCTCTAAACTCCGCTGAGCTCCTGAGATGTATGTATGAATGTATGAGCTGCCAGTTGGGGAGAAGACTTCTTAAGTTTCAAAACAAGAAAAAGGCCTCAGTAAATAAGCTTCAGGTAAAGTGGGCCGCATCAGAATCACTCAAACTGTCACTTTCGAGACTTCTTTTGATAAATGATAAATGAGGAGAGATGAATGTGGCTTCTTCACAAGTCTGAGTTCTCATTTCAAACGCAGCCAGGGGTCATATTAATATCTTGGTTGCTTCTTGTGAATGGAGACTAGACATGTCAGTTTTATCAGCTTCAGAGACGTAAGACAAATGAGTTGGAAGGGAGCCAAGGTATTCAGTCGGGTACATATTGGACAGCCATGGTGTTTAATATTCTGCTTCACGAGACAGAGAACGGTAAATTTGTGTGAGAGAGAAAAAGTCAGCGTTAGGGTGATTGAGGAGATGGTGACAGAAAGACAGAAATAAAAAAAAAAAAGAAGCGGGGCATTCATTTAAGCAAACATTCATTGTGCTTGTGATTTAAACCTGTAGCTGCAGTCTGCTGCATCAGCTCTGTCCCTGTACGCTGGCTGCATGGCAAACAGATTGATGAAAGGGATTTTATGGTGATTTTTCATGGCCAATCAAATGAAAAAAAAAAAAAAAAGCCAGGTTGCTTACATAACATTCCTCAGCAGCAGGGTTTATTTTGTGCTCATGCTTGAACGTCTAGATTATGCACTTACAATAAGTGCGACTGAATATACAGGAGCTTCTGATGTGGAATCATATTTATGTGGAGGCGCAGAGGGATGTTTTGAGAACTGAATAAGATGTTTTGCGAGTGAGTAAATTTAATTTTGGAGAGGAATTATGCAAAAGATAAATTCATTTAAGCAAGGACAAGTTTATTCTTTGCTTCAGTGCACAACAGTTCAAATCAAAGGGAGAACTGGGGTATATTGAGATGTATTTAATTGATTTTGCATGCTTTTGTCTAACTACATATCTAATAAACTATTAATTTCATTGTGTAGCTAGAGTGATCCTTTAGGGGCTGTGTTTGAACAAGAGATGTTCAAGTAATGTTGCTGTCATGTCCTCATCACAAGTCCATCTCCTGATTCTGGGACAGTTTACACCTGAGGCCTTGAAAGGAAGCTCAACATTTTTGTTCTCTGGCTTCAAAACTAAACAGCCGCATCAAGGGTTTCCACTGTGTTGAAGTTAAAGATCCAATTTATTTATCACCCGGAATCACAAGATCACAGAAATGATAAAATTACACATTCGGTCCATTTATGCTACTCATTAAAGAAATTATATAAAGATTTTTTTTTAAATATCAAGCAATAAAAATACATTTTTTTTAAAATATCGTGATGTAGAAGATGAATTCTGTATTCAGGGGATCCTGTATTCAGTCTCCTTTTTAACTCTGATTGGGTCTCCACTGACTGTCTGACTCCAGTTTCTCCACCTGGAAGCTGCTAACTTTGTCTGCTGCTAGATGTTCGCCAGTCATATAGTGACTTTTTAGAGCAAAATAATCAAAGTAATGAGCTGAATGATGCTATAACGGTCTATAGAGTTAGTGGAACACAAAAGTTAAATGATAATTAGCTGGAAGTTTGTCTCAATGAATGCCCTCATCCATGGGATCCACTGCTAATACGAAAACACTGATTACAGCCGCTCAAAACATTCCTTACATAATCATCTCTCTTCAAAATAAAACAAGAACAAATTAGTCTCTGTGCTGATAAATTCCACAAGATGAATGCTACATTCCTTTTTCAGCTGCTGATGGATTTTAATAATCATACAGGCTGCTTGAATTCAAAACCAAGCACCAATGCTTTTTTTCCTCCTATTCCTTCATATAAATATATATCTTCCACCTCCGTCTCCTGATTTGGCTTCTCTCAATCTGGCACAGTCCTTTCTCTTCTCTGCAGACATGACTAAAATGCCATCTGTAGATATGAGGCAAGCAGGGATCCCTGTAGGTGCAGCAGGTTTGTTAGGAAGTTTACCATGGCCAAGGATCATCTCCATTTAGCCATGAATCAGGCTTCGCTCTGCAGTGTCCTTTTAGCGTCCAGGGGACTCTTGAGGCTGAGGCAGCAGCCGCTCTGCGCTCAGCAGCCACAGAGCCGTGACCCTGTGAATTGCAACAAGCTCACCGCCTCACAGCCTGAACCAGACAATATCATCTGATGCAGAACACATTTGACACGTTTATCTACTTACTCACGCATTCAGCAAGACGACAGCCATGGCAGCAGCTCTGTGAGGCTCTAATGAGGCACACAGTTAATGTTAGTGTGTTGATGACGGCATGCTAACATGCTCACACTGACAATGGTAACATGTTGTTTTACTGATAAACCTTGCTAAGATTTAATTAGCACTAACCACAAAGTGCAGCAAATGTGATGGAGGTCTCATCCGTTTTTGCAGGAGTTCAACCAGGTTTAAAGTGTAGGAGATCAAAGTTACTCTAATTTTTCCTACAGGGGAAATAGATTTCTGCAATGCGATGGCAATGCAATTAGTATTTGTCAAGATATCTCATTAGAACCAGACACTAGCTATAGGAAAGAACAGGTGATGAAAAAGTTATTAGGATTCATCTAATGGGCACGGCTCAGTGCAGTAAATTTCACGGTTATATGTTTTACATTTGATGAGGTAAACTGTTAAAAAATAAAATGTTAAGCTCATTTTAGAGATAAAACAATATTCATTTACAGAGCGCTTTTCAAAATCTAAGCTAGAGTGCCCCGTAAAGACAGAAAAAACACAACATGGTATATGAAAACAGTGTTAGAAAATGTAAAAAGAATATTGAAGGAAATAAGACAGTTTAAAGAAAATTAAAACCCAAGTAAAATCAGGAAAGGCTCTCTGATAAGAGATGTTTTAGGAGGAAACTTGAGACCACTGACCCAACCTGATTTCTGCTTGTAGTTCTGTCCCATTTAGTTTTCAGCCGGGCTCTTTGAACAGACCAATGATCTCTGCCTGAGGATCTCAAAGTATGTAGTGGTACATACAGTACTAAAAAGGTCAGAAATATAACCAGGAAGGGCCGTAAAGGTAATCAATACAATCCTAAAGTCTATCCTAAAACATACTGGGGCTCTGTGTAACGAGGCTGAAACAGGAGTGATGTTCTTGCCTTTCATGGTTCTGGTTAACAGCCCGGCAGCTCAGTTCTGAACAAACTGAGTCGATCAATAGACTCTTTTTTTGTTCAGGCAGGTAAAAAGGCTATGTGATAAAAGCGTGTAAAATGACACCCCAGAAAGTATAATCTCAGAGACATTCAAAGCTTTGTGAAAAGCTGATAACAAGGCACACAGACTCTGTACTGATACAGGACAGATGTATTCGCAGTAAACCATCCAGCTAGTCATGACGCAACATAGGTGGAATCAGGGAGAATGAGCTGCAGCCATTTGTGGACAAGAAGACAACACTGAGAAGTTCTCAGAGTGCTGGACGATGAAGCGAGATTAACAGGTTAGCAAGTCTGTTTAGCAGGTATCCAGGGTTTTCTTGATTTTCTTGATGCTGCACAGACAGCAAAGGTTCAGTTAATTAGAATAAACCTCCGATTGGATGAAGGAGCATGATAGGATGACGAGGCAGTCTCTCATTGGATGAAGGAGGCGGATATAACGTCGGATGGGGAGGGGCGAGGGATGACATCAAATGAGAACAATAGATCTATCAAGTCGACAAGAAGTACTGCATATTCTCTGTTAAGTGCATGTCAATGCAATATCATTTTTAAACTGATGAGGTTCAAAGTTTTACAGCTCTAATGTCCAGCTGTCACACTGGAGTTAAGCAGCTGCAGTGAAATGCTGAGACGTAAAATAAATACATCGGCAGTTTTTTAACCAGCATTATAGCCAGCATTTTATATTCTTTATAGTTCCCCATTATAACCTGTTCCTCTTGAATGAAGTAGGTGTCACAGAATCGGTCCATTTTTTGTCAAGTGCCCACAAAATCTGAAGCAAAAAACCTGGTTAACAAAGAAAGCTGATAACAACTGTAGTGATCTCTGGAGTTTTAGGTTCTGTTGAGCCATCTTACACAAAAACAGCCTTGCTACATCAAATTTGCTTTATAGTCCACTTCTCATACCCCTCCTCAGAGCAATCTTCACTTCAAACAGAATGGTGCAAGCTGCGCTCTGGTCCCAGTGTGCTTTACTAACATTCATGCAGTGCAGGGCGCCCTGCCTCGCTGAAAAAGACGTGAAACTAATAAGAAAGGAATCACACACAAATATACAACTCAGTTCGGTTAACAACAAAAAAAATCAATTCAAGTGCAACAAAAAAAGCACTCAGAGAGCGCAGAACTCTGCCGAGGCTGCTCAGTCGTCGTATCATTTCTGACTGATTAAATTTTTAATAAATTACCTTGCGGTGAGCACAGGCGTTTGTTATGCATGTGTATGTTATGTACGGATACTGAATTACGTGACCTAAATATGTAACAGGCGGCGGGAATTGATGGGACCCCCACAATTTAATCAATTGTTCCTTCTATCATTCCCGACAGATTAGTCCCTATATGTCCGCAGTGGTCGATAGTTACAGTGACACTATGCCACTATCTCGCAATGACACAGAAATCTTTAACAAATCCATAGATCCAGACTATAAGCCTCATCACTGCCAAAATCTAATCACTTGGTCCTTGTGTCATTTCTGACCTTCCCTGAAAATTTCATCGAAATCTGTTAATTTGTTTTTGAGTAATGTTGCTAAAAGACAAACAGACGGACAGACGTACGCTGATCGACACATAACTCCACTGTGTTCCTTGGCAGAATAACAACCAGGCAACACTATTCACCACCTCTGGTTCATGCTGTGAACACAGGATCAGTTGAAAAGGTGTGACAACAGGCTCAGCCAACATGTCAGATCAAAACTAGAGCAAAAAGCAACCACTATGTTGGCAGTATAGAAGGCCAAGTTGTGTGTAATGTCAATTTCCCGCTGCACCAGACAGCCTGGCCTCATGAAGACCACGCGTACTGTAGGCCAAAGGGTGTCTTATATAAGCTGCCCCTGACCAGGGAGTTGACCACAGGCAGGAGTCAGACTTGGGGCTGCATTCACAAACGTTATGCCTAATAAGACACCATGATCAGCACTGTGTGGTGGAACATTTATACAACGAACATAGTTACTGAAATACTGAATTATTATAACACAGCTGGGAAAAGAAAAAAGCAACAGATCTTCAGGGAACTTGTAGATTCATTTTACACTACACAGAGTACAACAAAGTCAGCTGGTCTCAAGGCCAACTACTGTCTCAGAAAGCATTAAATTTAATACAAGTTTTTACTCTGTGGAAAGTACAATTTTCACCTTAATTTCACCTCCTGTCATGAGCTGCATGACCACATCATGTGTGATCAGCCCTGCGTCCTTTGTTTATATTAAAACCTCATACAGTCTTTGTTTTAGGTACATCTTGTGATTCGAACATTGTGGCCTCGGTAGAATGTCATCATTACATTTTACCTCCTGTAATGATGTATTTTAGCATATATTTTAAGAAATATATGCAAACACATAGTCAGAATGGCCTGCATGGACAGACACTTGGTTATAATTTCTGTCAGTTCTCTGACTTCTCTCACAGCCAGATCTTCTTGGATGTTCTACATAATGTTAAAAGACAAGGAAGGTGACAGACCTGAGTGACTGTGTAAAAGATGCCTGGATAATATAATAAAATGGGTAAATTCTGGCAAGAGGGGATACAAACATCACACAGTTCTTATGCGGAAAGCTTTTTAGGAAAACATTGTGGAAACTCGTTATGAGAAAAACATGCCAGTAGCCTCAATCTGCAACTTTTCCGGAGTTGCCAAAAAAGACATGTATCGGCATCTGTTCATGCCATATTCAAAAGCAGCCTTGCCTGGAGTAAAGTCAAAACTGATGCCCAAATCTCACCACATCCTCCTTCCACCGATAACGAGGACGGCCCACAGTCACCATCAAATTCCATCACGGCGTTGAAAGAGAGAAGAAAAAACAGCATTTTTAACAACCCCACTAACTTCACAACAACAAACCTGACAGAGAGAGATCGGCTGAGATCTTGTTGTCGCTACTGTTTTTTTTTTTTGTTTTTTTTGGCAGTTCATTGCTTTCTGGGAGTTTTTCAATGATGCATACCGAAAACAATTACCTCCAATCATGCTAGGGAAGCAGAGAGCAGCAGGATGTGCCGCTAACAAGGCAGTTAACAGCAGAAAATAAATGTTGGAGTGCACACAGCGAGCCACCTCAAGTCTTCATTACTCATTCCTGTACGCTATTTTCCGAAAAGTGGAGGGAGCAGTGTGCTGCAGTACATCCTCCGTAATGACCTGAGAGGAACATCTAACATTAAATTAGACCGCTGGTGGATACAGTTACCAATGTGGGAAACACACTCATGACACTGAAATGCATAAATTTGCATGTATACACTTTGCCTGCAGCCCTAGAAACAGGTTGAATATTATTTTAAAACATACATGAATCCAAAAAAGCTGGAAACCAAAGAGCCAAAGCATCCATCTGTGCAATCGTCAGGAGACTAAACTTGGAGCTGTTTCACTAGTAATTAATGCAGAGAAGGATTTTTGGGGACGGAGAGTGTATTACGCCCAAATTAGCTTTTATTTCATTTTTTTTAAGCATAGTGCTAGAGGCTCTGAACTCAGTAAAAATATCCTTATCTCCACCAGATTTCCTTTCAGTGTCAGTGAAGCAGAGGCTGCAGGATTTGGATTTGTTGTATCACCATAACAGTCTCTTGTCTCTCGCTTGGAAGAACTGTTCATGTTCAAAAACCGCAAATCCTAATCCTCCAAAAGTCCACATAAACAAAAATCTGAAGAAAAACAAAAATGCACTGAATGAGTTATATTGTTATATTTTTAACAACTGCAACAGTTTTTTATTGAATTTCACTGTAAATTTCATTTGCATCTGTCATTGATAATTGCTCCCTTTTTGCTTTTGTCCTTAGTATCAAAGAAACGAAAGCTTACTCATGAGACAGGCGACATGGCTCGGAGCCTCCACACCATATGCTGAGCTCCCTGAGCATATGCTGTGAAATTTTAGGGGGTTCCTGTAGTTTTGGCTCGTGAGATTAGTTTCTAATCTGAGCTGGAGATTTGGCATTTTCCTTAAGAAACTGGTGATGAAGACTGTCCCTCGCTGAACTGGACTGGCTTTTAAATAAAATATGTAAAGGGAGGGAAGAGGGAGCTGCAAATATCAGATCAAGAAACTGTTTCAGCCTCTCCATTAGTTCTGGCAGTGATGTCAGTTGAGGGAATAGAAGCACAGAAAATGTCACTGAATAAGACTAGAGTAAAATGGACACAGGGCTGCACAGTAGCCTCTATGTGTAGCCCTGGGATAGACTGGCGACCTGTCCAGGGTGTCCAATGCTTTTGCTGCAAGTCTGCTGTTACAGATTTCAGCGCCCCCTGCGACTCATATGAGGATTAAGTGGCGTATACATAATGGATGTTTGAATAAAATGGACACATACTATACATACGAGAAAGGAGACAATTTACTGTTAATTCTGCAGGCAGTAACAGCCGATAACTTACAAATGTTTAACAGGTTTAAAATAAACAAGATGTGGTGAGAAATTAATTAACTGCGCAGGTAATGAACATGACACCCAGCTAAGATTAATTCATTTGATTAGTAAGACTTCTCTCTTGTCAGCTGTTGTAATCAGCGGATTAGAGGTGTGTGAATGTGAGGTTGGAAGACCTGGAAAGCTGTTAGTGTGGAGGCTCCATGTCAGCCCATTCCAGAATAAATTGGATCCGAAGGATTTACGGCATACCTGATTGCAGCAGCTTGGGGGTAATGAGAACCTTTTAGAATGAGATTGCCTTTGGGTGGGAGCATCGCCGCAGGGCCTAACCCCTGTTCCCAGCCCCTGCTCAGCTCTAACAGCACTGCAGATGCCTTCAGTAGCTGCCTCCTGCTCACACTCCTCAGCTGGAATAAACACACCTGCCTGTCACGGCCCCCAGAGAGCCCGACCCAGACAACTTTCATTCAGCGGACCTGCTGTAAATTCAGCAGCAGTCATATCAGCACTTGGCAGTGGCTGTAGCTCAGCTAATCTCCTGAAGCTTTAAACAATGTGTTTGTCAGAGGCAGCTCCTGCCAAGCCCCCTCAGCTAAGCCGAGTCTCAAAGCGGGAAATGATCCCCAGCAACACTCGGCTTCCCTGCTCTGCTGTTCCGTGGCCAGATGTGGAGTGTAGATATGTGTGGAAATGCATCAATGCAATGCAGCAAGCACTTGAAGCAAGTCAGCTACTGCAAAGCAACCTAATTCCTTTATCTTTTAGCAGTGCTGGCTGTGTGGCTCTATGGATACCAGCATTGGTGGGGCTGAAGTCTAGACTGAGTTCTGCAGCCTTTCATAGTTTACAGAGAACGCATTTTAACAACCTGGGTGGTCTGTTGACTTTTCATATTTAACACCATGTACTTGACTTGTCAACTGCCATCATCAAGAAGCTAAACCAGAAGAATTGGAGTAACATTTTGTGGCATACAGAGTCCACAGAGGATGAGTCCTACTAACAATGATCACCTTCTGACTTCTCCTGTACAATGATGGCATTGATACGTGTGGTTCTGAGGGAAATGTCACCTATGGGATGGACTGTCATAAATTTGCTACAGACATTTATGGTCTCTAGAGACTGTAATCCTAATGACTTTTCATCTAGTACCACCCTTGGGTAAAAAATTTAATTTCCCCCATGTGGTTTATGATCCAATACCTGCAGAATTAATAGTATTCTCTTTAGTCTAAGCTGTACTGAGTTTACAAGCAAATGTTAGCATGCACGCTGACTACTTTAAGATGGTAAACATGATACCTGTCTAAGTTAGCACATTAGCTCCTATTTCAACAGTAAAAACATTCAGCATTAATTCATGTGTTTTCCCTCCTTGAATATGAAGCATATGGGTTTTTCCTCCTTTTATATCACATGAACAGAGTGAAGGGCACCGAGCAGGCAGCCTGTAGATGAGATACCAAAGCCATTAGATAAATCAGATGGGCAGAATCGGGGAGAGGAAGGCTATGGTTTAAATTTCCCAGTGTGTGAAAGCATTGCCTCCCACACTTGACAGAGTTAATCATGAAGCTCTCACTGGCGTCCATAAATAGCCCCACATTAGTCAGTTCACACCGCCTCGGCGTTCTACGTGAAACGCGTGGATGACACTGCTGTGACTCGGTAACAAAAATTAGCAGTGGTTATGTCCACACACTGAGACCATAGAATGGGAAAGTTAATATACTCTAAGCCATTAGACTTGTTCTCTGTTATGGAAGAATGCTTCGCGTCTTCACCCTCTGTGAAGGAAATGAAAACTGGCTGATGGGTTGAAAATCTGGCACTGGCTAAGGAGCCCTCGGGGGAGATTGCCGAGGGAGAATATTTGTTACTGTTTAGGATCATGACAACAGTTTCACTGATTATCTTGAAAACAGCACAGTGCAGAGCTTCAATGCGAGTCCATTAGAGCATATCACAGCACTCTACTTGGATACAACAGGCGCTATTAACCAAAAGTTTTTGGCGGTTTTGATAATAAAGGAGGAAAAAAAGGGAAAAAAGAAGGCACAAGTACTACAAGGCAATTACCTCTTTACATATATATTAGAAAATTAAAGCAGAAACACAAAAAAATCTGCTTTCTAATAACACGTTATATTGTAATAGTCCATTAATAACATGGCAATTACACAGTCCAAACAGAAATTAGTTACAATCAAGTTACAACTAAATCAGCATCACTACAGTACAAAAAGATGACACTTTAAAATAAAAGGTAAAGAACATAAAACAAATTATTTAAATAGACATTTTGAAATGACACATTTTTTCTCAGTTTTCCCTATACGTACTTGTTGGAACTCTTTAATGTTACTAATGTACAGTGTGTGTTTTTAACAAGTTACACTACGTCTTCCATACTTTCATACAATGCAAAGTTCTTGCCTTCTCCAGGATGCCCTCAGACTGGCTTCCCAGCTTTTTCACATTTAGTTTGTCCCCACCTACAAAGGCAGGCAAAAAGTAGTAACTATATATATATACATATGCCTAAAACTGTGAATTAACCTGCATAGGACTTTCTGATGTCTTCTGTGAAAATCAAACTGCCCTGAAAAATGAGACACTGGTGCCTGGAGGAGTAGTTATGTTTTCAAATGATCTTTTAGGATAGGATAAATTCCCTGTGTCATAAACAATGCCATGTAAGACTACCTTTGCATATTCAGTTTACCCCAAAATGGGCTTGTAGTATTTGCATATTGTCACTACTGCTGCTTGACTTCAGAGAGTAAGGAATCATTCTAAAATGAAGATTAACCACAGAAGAGGTGCAGATTTTGCAGTCAACACTGGCCCACTGACTTTGAATGAACTGTTCTTCATTCCTTAGTCCATCGTCACTTGAAAATTGAATACGAAAACTATTCTTTCGCTTTGCAACTTTATAGGCCAGTATTTTCTATTGTAAACTGTCTCATTGGAGAAATATAATTTGCATCAGGTGTTGTCGGTCAGAGTGCCAACAATAACAATTTTTTTATCAACGGGCATTTTGGACATATAACTGGTTTTACAAAGGCCTGGTGCATGAATAGATCTATTAAATATATTCAAGATGCTGTTTAATTCAGAGATTTGTTGATTTATAACTTTTAGAAGAGACACAGCCAGTTTTCTCAATTCTCAATGCATGTTTCTAAACCAGCCTTAGGGATGCAAAGACTGCCCAGGTGCTGCAAACAGAATACTTAATGTACTTTGAAGCCCAGAGCATCTTGAGAAATGGTTTTCCCTCATATCTGAACCTAACCAACCCCACCAACGAAGGCAACAAGGACTAACCAATCAGAGGCAGAGAAAGCTGGGCCATCCTAGGGACAAAAAACGTGATTTTCAGCTCACTTCCAGAATGATGCACCTCAGAGGGGATTTGGAAATGAATTTACACAACACTGCCTGAAAAGTAAATATGTACCTAGATGCAAACAGGTGCATATTCCTCGCACTGCATTGCTGTGTCTTTGTGTGTCCACCCGGGCTGCAGTTGCTGTACTCAGATTGGTGATCTGTTTGCAGTAAAGCTACAGAGAGACAGCTATTTAGACAGCTAGTCATAGAGCTACATGAAGTGAAAACAAGCTTGAGCGATAGCTGCAGTTAAAATTAAAGTTTAATTTGGTTATTGACTTTCCCCTCGTTGGTAAATGAAAAATTAACTTGGCATTTTGAGTGTTCAGTTTATTTATTCCACATGATTAAATTAGTCTGCAGCTCAAATAGGTCAATATGCAGATGAAAAAAACACTAAACGACTAAAATCCTGCGGATCACAGTAGATTTGGTGGCTAAACTAACATTAATCCACATGCTTAATGATAAAGTGATGTATTAATTTCTGTATCTATATTAATAGTGCATAGACGGATAGAAACTTAACTAAACACAGAAGCACTTAATTCCTATCAGCTGTATACTGAGAACAACAAGAATACTAAAGTTAATTATCCTAAACAGGCTATTAAAAATGGAGACAATACATTTGGTTAGTAGTTCCTCTTAGGACTGGCCCAACATAAAAGTCATCCAAATGCACAGTGTAGTAAATGGTTGTGTGGAAATAAGTGTTTGGATAAAATAATTAGCATAAAAAGACTTATGGTTAAATTATTACAAGAGTTCTATCTAACTTACAGTTAAACTTGGATGCATTCAACCCGTTTTTCAACTTCATTGCTTTTACAAATCATTGTTATTATTATCATTTTAAATTATTTCTAAAGTGCTGAACTGACTCCAGATGGATACAGACACATATTGTTTTGGTACCATGCTAAAACGGTAGAGTTCTAAACGTCATCATTCTCTAAGATTTTCTCACTTTGTCTGCAAAAAAGTGTTTGGACAAGATGATGGTAAAGATCTATGCATCATACTAATCAATGGCCTGTATAGGAAGCTGGAAGAAAACTGAGATACGACCCTGGTGGAGTCTTAAACACGTCAAACTAATACTGAACTACTTGAAAGCAGCACCATTTGCTGCAGCTGATACATCTGTGTTCCATCTTATTGATTTTACAGTTAGATAATCGTCGTTACTGATCATATTTGTCTGTCGGTTTCCACTGGGATTTGTCTGGTTTCGGGGCTGAGGTACAGTAATTGTCTGAGTGAAGGTGGACAGCGGCTGTGTAAATGCCAAACAGAGATTGCCTGTTAGAGCTGAGATTGAAAATATCCTCTTCCCCAGCTCTCCTCAGAGAGAAGCCCTCCTGGGATGTCTGGGCTAGAAAATAATAAGTGAGCAAAGCTCTAATTGTTTCATACACAGTCAGGCTTTATGAACCCTTCCTACCTCGGAGCCACTCAAACCCTGAAGTGTGCTGTTCATTAAAAATCTGCCTCAACAAAATGCGTCTTAAGCCTCTCTCGGAGTCGACATCAGACACGCAGCTTCAGTCCAGGCCAAGTATTCAGTATTTCTTATCCAATGAGAGCAGCAAGGCTTTGAATATTATATGGCAGAATGTTTTGTGACTTCATATACTATAATGAAGCTTTGCATGCTCTTATATCCATCCCGTGCAGGACCTAAAGGCCCTGAAAGCCTGTTTTCCATTCTAGATTCTTATTCTCCAACATCAACAGCACACTGTCTGAAAAAGTTAGAGCATTTAGAGTTACTTCCGTTTCTTCTGTACTGGTTTTGGCTGTGCTCTTTTCACTGTGTTGAAGTGGGTGGGGTTTGTTGGAAAACACTGATGTCACGTACCTCTGAGCACCAATCAGGATTTAGCAATGTTTGACTCAGACTGTGATGACTGCTGTGGGTTTTTGTCTGAATGTTGCTGATATGTCTCTTGTTTCCAGATGAGGTTGCGTGAGGAAAAACGTGAGGAAAAATATTACTTGGGGCCAGTGTGCCTTATAAATAAAGATGCAGTTACATGGTTTAGATAGAGAGTTTAGATGGAGAGAGAGCTGGTGACATTACCACCTCTCAGTTATACTTGAACATCTTCTAACTTTCTCATTTATTTGCTGGTTAAACAAATTGACTGTGAATGATAAAAATGCTCTAAATGATGTTGTGAAAGTTTGCTTTGTGATAAATGCACTCCAGCAAAGAGACTTGTGCTCCCTTTGTGAGACACAGGCGGCCCAGACAACAAAAGGAATAATCAGCCAGTCTGACCATGTTCTGTCCAGTGAATTCACAGCGATGCCCTCATGCCGACGTTAAAATGCGCCACTGAGGAGAACAAAGCAAAACTCCCAGACTTCAGTCCTCCTGCTGCCAGACTATTAAACACTGGCTGTAGGAATTTTAAATGAGTCTTATAGTCTTTTGAACTTGGTTATTTAATTATTTACATTAGTTACCATTTAAATGAACTATAACAAATGTTTTTGCCTTACGGTTGCTGCTTGATGTTATCTTGTATCGTCTGTATGTTGATATATAACTACTTTACCTTAAGTTTTGAAGTCAGATATGTGTATGGCACTGGTAGATGCAAATGAACTGCCCTTCTTACATCAATAAAGCTGTCTGAATCTGAATCACACCTGCTTATACCACATATACATTATCTTGATAACCTACATTAGCTTAATTGTGCCTACAGGTGTCTATCTTTACATTTTGTTTTTTTATTTCTTGACAAATATTGACATTTATCTGATCTTGTACCTGGGTCAATATTTAATTGAGGGACCTTTGAAGTCCATGGGATATATGTTGCACACATTTTCATTAAAAGTAAAAAAAAAAAAAAAATGTTCATTATGACCCTGTCTTTACAAATTCCACAATTATTTATTATGGAAACAATCACTTATTAATAAAAAATGACTGGATATCACTAAGATGTCAACTAAATAACCATGTGACTTTAATAACAACCACCTTCTAATTAGCAAAACAATAATAAAATGAGCTTATTCAAAAAATGTTTTGATTGTGTTCTTTTTTACTAAGTTGAGATCATGTTGACAGATATTTCTTTTTTGGCAATATATCAAATTTTATATGGAAAATAAATTGTATCTGTGTCACTTTCAACTAAGTTACCCATTACAGAAACACCTCTCAAGGAAGTGTGTTAATTCCAGATCACATGACCTGCTCCACATGATGTCATTTCCTCCTGAAGAAAAGACTGGTTATTTAATATAAAGCAGTGTGTGAGTCAAATGTGGATTTATTGCATGTCAACAGGTTTACTGCAATATCTTTATAAATAACTTTCAATTTCAAGTTTACTCAATTGTATGTATAACATTTAGAAGAATCTTTCTCTAAAAATGCCATGTGGTGTTTGATTACAGGCAGCCATGTTGATTTTAGGACTGTAAACAGCAAAAATGTCAACTATGTAACAAAAAGTTCCGCAATTATATATTGACCCACCTGATAAAATCTGACACCAAGTTTTTATTTAGATTTATGGTCAGACAATGTAGCTTTTAAAAGAAGGGCATTTTGAATTTGAATTTCTAAGCAACCCAGCACATTTTTGCTCACTATGGTCCACCCTGAGATTTTGCCATGTTGGCAAACTTTGGATAGATGTTGCTGTGCAACTGACTTACAGTGAATTTGATACAATAAAAAATGGGTAGCGAAGCCAGAAAACTAACTGAATATCAGCTACACAACATTATCGATCTCAAATAAGCCAATATTGAATAGCACTAGACGCTAACTGGTCTACCAAACCAAGTAAGACTAGCAGCAAAATCCTGATGTCAAACTGAGCACTGGCTCTTTTATTGCAGATAAATTTGTCATTTGTGAGAGAAACAGTGTGTTCTTTCTTTCAAAAAACCCATCAGATTAATGTTTTTGTTCTTCTCCAGCGTATTTTTCAACTCTTGGACTTTTGCCATCTGCTTTAATTGAATTACATGCAGTGACACCACATGTAACTAACAGTGTGGTTTATTTACTTTAATCACCACTGCCCCTCTTGTATATCTCTTCTACATTATGTGCACAAATGTTTTGGTTTCATAACATTTTTCCTTATGTGTTGCGTATCTTGTTTAATGGAATTACCCATGTGGAGCTAAAAGTGAAATATGAAGTCGATTTCGCCATCATCCTGACTGTGTGACTCATGACTATTAAAAATATTGAGCTCTTTCATTATTCTTTTTATTTCAAGGGGAAATGTTTCATCGTTAACAGTTGCACTGGTTGATGAAAGTCTCTCCGAGTTCACTCAGCACATCTCCCTGTGGGACACTCAGCTGACCTGACTTCTTTTTTAAAATTTAAAATACCAAATATTTATACAACTACCATGATGCATGAATCAGAGATCTCTGGGGAGACTTCCCTGATGGATGGAAGAGCCAATAATAAAAAGAGCAGAGAAGCATTTAGGGATAAGCTTCTATCCTTTTCCTCCATATTTTGACTGAATGGGGTCTAAATCTCACTGATGGTATGAAGGAAACAATAATAGCACTCATCTGCAGAATAATAGCAAAAGTGAAAAGGACAGGAGGAGGCAGACAAAACAAGAACTGATTTGGAAATGGGCTTAGACAGCCACATTGTTACATAAAGAGGAAATAGGTCAGGAAAAGTGGAATCAGTAGTGAGAATCTTTCCTCAGAACATGCAAGTATCAAAAAGAAGATTCCCAAAGCAGAATTATGAATTTATGAACCTCGTGGTTGTTTTGACGAAGCAGAAAAGCATGACTGACTGAAATATTCAGCAGCTAAATCACACCATATCCACAGCTAATAACTGTGAGCAAGAAACACCGCCAGAAGCACTGAGCAGAACTTTAATTTCATTAAATATTCAAATGTACTCACATCCATTTTCTCAGGCCAAACTACCTCAGAAAATACTTAACATCTTGCAGTACCTGCTTTGCTTTTTTCCACTGGCTTTCATGTGTCATTTTTCAGTCTCACAGAAGATGAAAACTGGCATCTAGTTATATTTCTATGGCTTACAGAGTCGTCTGAATGTGCTCCGAATGTGACATTACACCGTTGAAGTCTGTTTGAGAAAGCGCTCCTCCTTGCCTTGTGCTTGCTCTGCAAACTGTTGAAGTGCTCTGCCTCAGTAGTAGAAGAAACCGCAAATTTACATTTCAATTTAGAAGCTGGTAATTAAGCTACAGAGCAAAGCTCCTCCATTGAATCTGACTCAAGTTAATTGTGGATTAAAAATAAAAGCACCTCCCTCATTTCGGTCCTCACATACAGAAAAAGGGCAAAGTTGAAGCTCAAACAATAATAATATCTGAGCTGATTTACTGTTCAGAAAGTATCATCCTTTTACTTTTTTTAGTTCAGTAATCTTCAACTCCGAAGTCAAGACGTCACTTCAGCTGCATGATGAGGCACGTTTCGAGCCACTGGATGGCGCAGCAGTTTCTGTCTGCAATGAATCCTGCAGATCCAATCATTTCTCTTGATGAAGGCTGTGCTTCATGCTGGTTGACGACAGTTGATTTATTTATTTATACAGCTCATAAAGAGGAAAGAGGGGGCTTATTAAACTAATTTTCATGATGATAATTCCTCTAAACACAGCGTGACATGTCATTACGCAGTAACTTGTCTAGTCTGTCAGTTCTTCTTGACGCAGCAGTAATGCTACGATAGCTGTCAAAGTGCTAAAAGAGAAACTTTGTGCAAATTCCAGCTTTGATTGGTGGGCCAAATGGGAACTTTCACTAGTTTCTCTTTCTGATGAGTACTTTCATTTCAGGAGTCATTTATTTTGGGGGGGCTGGAGCCTATCCTAGCTGACTCAGGCGAAGGCAGGGGACACCCTAGACAGGTCGCCAGTCTGTCGCAGGGCTACATACAAAGACAAACAAGCACTCTCACATTCACACCTACGGGCAATTTAGAGTAATCAATTAACCTCAACATATTTTTGGACTATGGGAGGAAGCTGGAGTACCCAGAGAGAACCCACGCATGCACAGGGAGAACATGCAAACTCCATGCAGAAAGATCCCGGGAAAGCCGGGACGCGAACCAGGGACCTTCTTGGCGAAAGTGCTAACCACTACACCACTGTGCAGCTCTAGCTGAAACATAGTCAACATAATTTTGGCTGCAAGCTAGTTATAGCAAACTAGCTCTCTCCTACCTTGCTGTAATGTTGTCAACTGTAATTATTGCTGTGTTTTTTGCTCAGTTTTATCAAAAGGATTTTAATACATTATAAAGTAGCTAGCTAATTTAACCATAGACTGTATATACGTTTATGTAAACTAAGACGCTTCATGCAACACCAGTAAAAAGTTAGTGAAATTATCTTTTGTTATTTTTAATGCTGTCTGAAGGTAATATGTTGAACTGGCTCTTTACTGAGGACTGGGTTCATAAGAGGACACCTCCGTTAGCCTGACTGATTCTGTGGAAATATTTGAAGAACTGCACTAAAATTCATCATGTGATTCTCGGTTGTTGTCTATAGTGTCTCGGTGCAGGACAATAAAGTTTAATAGCACAACACTGTTGAGGTCACAGGCTGCAAGCACACAAGGAGGGTAGAAAAGCTATTTTACGTACGTCACACTCTTTCACTTTCATGATGTACAAGCCCAAATGGAGCACTGATCCTGTTGCTAAATGACCCTCTGTAGCTTCCCACCAACTGTCCAGTTTCACAGTGTAGATTTCTATTAAAAAGCAGCAGCTGGAAAATGAGCAATCTGAGTGAAGGAGCCCAAGTGAGACATTAATGTTGAGGGCAGGAAAGAAGGATGGTTTGCAATTTTCTTCTCCCACCTAAGACACGCATGAATGCACACACGTACAAATACACAGTATATATTAGGCAATATCTTGTGTTTCGATCTAAGGCAGCTGAACCACAGAGGCGTAACATAAATACAACTATTAAACAGCATCCAGAAGGGGATAGAAAAGCTCTGTAACATGGTTTCAAACATGTTTTGTTATCTAATTTTTCTCATCTAAGAGTATATTTAATTTTGTTTTCAAGATAAGATGTTACCTAGCAATCCCAGGGGTTAATTGTTGTGCCAGATATTCTTCAGAAAAAATTACAATATCATGAGAATAAATGTAGTGCCTCATAGAACATAGCATACAATGTGTGAGACATGATTAAAAATAACTGCAACAGGATGTAAAAATTGAATACTGGCAATGATATTGAAATAGTCAAATAATATTGCACATGATGAGGAAAATTATTAATGTAACAATGAGATTTAAAAAAATAAGGTCAAATATTTTATTTACATTTAATTTGATTTCTTTCAGACATGTCACAGTACCGTAAAAGCAAACAAGAAAATAAATTTAAAAAAACAACAGAAAAAAAACAACTAAACCAAATCCGAAACCTAAAATAATGTCTGAAAATGAGTAGGATAAGTTTAATATTCATTTATGTAATCAAAATAATGCATGCATCCATTAAAGAAATGCGAAAATATAGTGCAAGTGGAATATCAAAATCAACAAGCTAAAACAGCAAATACATCAGTTTTAAGAGAGAGAATACTTGAAGATCCTTATATATATATTAGGAGTTGATATAAATGTATAATTTCTTACCAACATGCACCGGCTCCCAACTTCAGTTAATTCTGTCATAACTCTTTTTTTTCTCCGTGCATCAGAGAGCACCACACTTTAATTTACTGACATAAGGATGTTTCATATTTAATGCTACACTCTTGAATTAGCTGACTGGATCTGACGCCTGGACACGCAACCCAACATCTTATAATAACAGGATCAAGCCAGTCTCAGACGCATCAGGCATTATTCTATGATCTAATTCATATTCAATTTATGTTTTGAAACCCAGTGGTGAGGATAAAACATTGCACAGTTCAAATCCATCAGCACCTACGCAACTGGATTCTCGTCCTCTTTCATCCAGTGCCTCTGATAATTATTGTATATTTAAACATAGTGTGATGGGAGTATTCACCATTTTCCATGAGCTATAATAGCACTTATAGGGCTGCTGGAGCTGAGCTCAGCTGACATTAAGTGAAAGGTGGGGTACATGTGGACAGGTCGCATTTAATCGTGGTCAAAATAGTGACAGCAGATATCTAAAATCATTATAACTAGTCCTAATTTTTGTGCATGATGCTGCTCATGCAAGGCTTCCTGTTAGATATGGGTGCAGCACAGTATTTGAGCAGTGTTAGCAATACAGTAATGGCAGCCACTGTGGTGGATTAGGTCATTAGAGAATGTGGAGTAATAGGAAGAGCTCAGTAGTGAGGAGTTTGTGGAGAACGAGGGCTCTGTTTATTAGAGACTTGTGGTCAAAATTAACTAGAAGGCGACTGAGATATGGCAGTAAAATAGCTCGCCATATGCAACATCATGGCATGCTTGACAAACAAGCAGTGTCTTTCTTCTTGCCGTTGCTTGTTATGGAACTACAAATGACAATGTGTATATCTGAAATGTTGTTAGGAACAATTTAATTATGGATACCTGCAACACATATCCAGTCCAGCTTTTAAATGTTGGAACATTTTGCCATAAGCACAAACTAACAATGTCTTTTTCAGCTACAAGCAATGAGTGATATTGATTAGCATTATGCTACTCTAGAGTACAGTTCTTGCTGTGATGTTATCAATAACTAATGTTTTACTGTAATGTTATCAATGTAACTTTAAACATAGCCGTGCTTTTTGCTAGCTATCTAGCAACTATAACTAGCTACCCAGTTTGCTTGCTAGCTAGCTACTAATAAGCACTGCTAAACTTAGGCAGAGAAAAGCATGCAGAATTTTTATTGCTGTAATGGTATCAATATAACTTGGGCTGTTTTCATAGATAGCTAGCTAGTTATAGCAAGCTAGCTAGGCACTAGCTATTTTTGCTACATAGCCAATAAATTGTAAGTAGCTCGCTAATTTGCATTCTACAAGCTGCTAATTTACACAGCTAAAGTTAGGTAGAGCTACGCATGCATAACTTCTGTTGCTTTAACATTATCAACATAATTTTGGCGGTGTTCACAAGTTGCTAGCTAGTTTTAGCAAACGGGTCCTAGGTTGCTGTAGTGTTGTCAACATAACTGATTATAGCTACATATTTTGTTCAGTTTTATCAAAAGGATTTAAATATATTATAAAGTAGGTAACTAGTTTAACCATGGGCTGCACAGTGGTGTAGTGGTTAGCACTTTCACCTTGCAGCGAGAAGATCTCTGGTTCGCGTCCCGGCTTTCCCGGGATCTTTCTGCATGGAGTTTGCATGTATTCCCTGTGCATGCGTGGGTTTTCTCCGGGTACTCCGGCTTCCTCCCACAGTCCAAAAACATGCTGAGGTTAATTGATCATTCTAAATTGCCCGTAGGTGTGAATGTGAGAGTGATTATTTGTCTCTGTATGTAGCCCTGCGACAGACTGGCGACCTGTCTAGGGTGTCCCCTGCCTTCGCCCGAGTCAGCTGGGATAGGCTCCAGCCCCCCTCCGCGACCCTAGTGAGGATTAAGCGGTGTATAGATAATGGATGGATGGATAGTATAACCATAAACTGTATATAGGTTTATGTAAAATGTATATACAGTTGATAGTTATAATTTCAATATTGTGGCTAAGGGAGGTTATATTAGCTAGCTTGGACATAGTGCACACTTAAGACAATTCAAAAACACTTCCCAGCTTTGTTTGTGCTTATGTTTTCTGTGTGAGCTAAAATATCTTTTAATGAGTCTGTGATACATTGATCTTATTTTAATAATGTAATTTTTTTTTTATAGCAACCATTCATCAACATTAAACAGTGAGTCAGTTGGCAGCTCTTGTTTTGTTCATTTATTTATGATTCTATATGGTGAAGAAGTGCATTGGGAGCCCTTTCATGCTGCTTTGCAGTTTATGCAACGCCACTTTTATCAGGGAGACACTGACCTTCTGATCAGTCATTTATCATATCTAGTCTCTCACATACAGATGATGCCTCCATTTGTTCATTTTTAAAAGAATCATCTGAGGAGTTCACAAGCATCCTTTTGACTTTGTGAATGTACAATTTGTTTTTTTCAGTGCTACTTTGTCTGGAAAACCCTGATCATCTGATCAGTCGTTTGTCATGTCTACTTTCTGTCTTTCTGTCTCACACACAGAATGTAATCCCTTGTTTTTAGGATCCATTGTGGTATACAGTTTTGCAACACCACTTTGTGTTTATGCCTCTCTCTTAATCTTCTGAGATAGCCTCCTACTCATTACAGTGATTTAGTGTTTTCCTGGAGTGTCATGGTTGGTTTACATATTCAGGGTGTGTGACTGATACTGGTGGGCTGATCTGAGCCAGAATACCAAAGCCGATCTGTTGTCCCCGTCCCAACTGTGTATATAGTTATAATGTAGCCTGGTATGATTTTGGAACACATTTGTGTTGTTATGCTATCCTGGCAGTGATGCACACATCTTGCTGGAAACAACTGCAGAAGTCTGTTGTAACAAGAGCTTGATAAGAAAAGGAAAAAAATTGCTTTGGTTTGTGACTTTGAAATGGACTTTAGGCTTCAGTCATGATGTATTGTCACTGTGACCCAAATGATAAAGGGTAATTCTAATTGGAGAATGGGAGCATGGCCAGAAGAGGCTCATAGTTTTATCTTCTGCAGGGTAATATTTCTGTGGATTTCTCTGAAATTTGAGAAAGGTCATGCAGACAAAAAAGAAACTTTGAAAAGATTTAGAAAAGGAGAGGAATACAAGGTTACTTTGAACAGTGATGGAGTGGAAAACCAGCGGTCTTCTCTCGATGTTGAGGACAGCCAGAAAACATCCATTTGACGAAATTAAATACATCGATCTATGTGGGAGTCTTGGACACAGACTGAAGCTCATTTTGAGCTTGCACAACAGCAAATAAAAATCTGTATAAATGTGCAGGGAGTGCATGGAGAACTTTGAGAAGAGATCCACTGCCAAAAAGAATCCTAGTATTTTCCAAAACGGAGGACATTTCATTTAGTTTGGACTCGATCTATACCCTTTGTTCTCTTTCAGCACATTGAAAAAACAGCTGTTTAAGAGAGTGCATTTAACGTAGAAGTTGAATGAGCAACATTCAACCCACTTCATACTTTAGCACAGTGTGGGACATTTGAAAAAGGTTACACTGTAAAAAAATAATATATAAAAAAGATTTGTGAATATCTGGCAGGATGCCAGTGTTAAAAAAAGATAGAATAATGTTCAAAAATTGTGGAAACAGTGAAGATAATGACAAAAATTTGCAAAATAACATAACATAAAGATTAATACTTTTTTGTGATTTCGGTAGATATCTGTAAATTACTAAAACTGGAAAAAATCTGTAGCACCTCTGCTATTTGCGCTTTTTCTATTTTGCAATGTAGTCAGTATGTATATTTATATATTTCTTTTTTCACTCTAAGAAACGGCATGTCATTTTCTCTGTATGTACTGCACATGTCAAGATATTGAAAATAAAGTTCACTTTGACTTCAGCTTTACAAAGTAACAGTTAACAAAAACAATTTATCATTTTTTTAAATCCTTCATATACATTTTTTTGTCTGATAGTGGCAAATATCTGTAAAATGACTCCATTTTCTTGCTACGGTAAGAAAAAAAATATTTTTATGATCAGATGTTCTAAAAAAAACCCCAAACCATTTCTAAAAAATATAGATTTGATGTGGACATTATGTACATTTTTAGGCTGTTTTTTAGGGTTAACATCGGGTTAATCAAAAATCTATAAAATGACAGTACATTGTTCCAAAAGAAATTTCAGTTCAAAGATGTTAAATAACATTCATTTTTTTACAGTGTAGCTTTAACCCAGTGAGACCAGCACGAGTTGGTTGCTTTGGGCTTAAATATATTAAATTGTCAGTGGTCACTCTTGAAGTGACTCACAGGTTTGCAGGCCGTTTGTTGGGAGTAACAGATGCTGCTTCTCTCTCGGGGCTCTCACGAAGTCCTCGGAGTAAACGCAGCATCTTCACAGCGAGCACAGAGCATGATGAAAGGACATGACGGATCCATGGATGCTCCCTGAGGCGGCCACAGTTTTCCACTTAATGATGTTGTTACAGCAGCTGGCAGTAAAGACCCTGCCTGAATTGCAGTATCCACAACAGATCAGACCAAACCCACATTGTAGCACATTCTGAGTGGGTGCCAAGGAAAGTGCACAAAATATATGTTGAGGAGAAAACAAAACACTTGGATCTGTTTTGTGTGGAGGGAAGGCTTCACTTAGAGCAGCCTATAACTGACATTTTTAAAAACAATAGCAGAGCAAATGACAAGGTGGAATGGGTCGCTTCAAGTGATGAACCTACAGAGAATTTTTCTAAGCTGTATATCAAATTTCACTGTTCTTTGTTTATCGTTTTTGTTCATTTTGTGTTTTGTTTTTTTTAGCTGTCTGTGATGTTACTGTTTTGTTTTCAGTCACTGCTCTGGTTGCACCATTTTCAGCATTGGTGGAATGTAACTAACTACATCTATACAATGACTGCATTTTAAAAACAATCTTAAGGTCCTTGAACCTAGAATGGAAACTTTGACGAGCCACTACATTACAGAGAGAAATACTGTATGTGTATGTTGTACGGTCTAGTTACTTAGCTATGTGACGATCGGTGTAAGTTTGTCCGTCTGTTAGTGTGCAACATTACTCAATAACAGAAAAACAGATTTGGATGAAATTTTCAGGGAAAGTCAGAAATGACACAAGGACCAAGTGACTAGATTTTGACAGTGATAGGGCTTATAGTCTGGATGCACGGATTTGTTAAAGATTTCTGTATCATTGTAAGATAGCAGCATGGTGTCGCTGTAACTATGGCAACAAGAGAACGCTATGTCAGCTGCCTGCTGATGATCACATGATTGTGATCCTACTCCAAATCCACTGCTGCAGACTTACTGGGACTTATCTGTTGGAAATGATACGACTGAGCAGCCTTGGCAGAGTACTGCGCTCTCTGAGTGCTTTTCTTGTTACTTTTGAGATTATAAATTGGACTTTTTATAAAACCGTATAAAATACAATTGTTCAAAATCAAATCTGTGGTTTGCAGTCATTTCTGAGTTGCTAGCAGTTACCCAGATTTATCGAGTGTCCCGTTGGGGGGGCACGGCAATTCAGTTGAGAACCAGACTAAAAGTGCTTAATGCATCAGTATTAATATTCTAATAAAGTCATATGCAATATTGATTATTTGGGTACAATGAGACCTGTCAAGAAGCTGGATATATTAATCAGCAAAATAGCTCCGACCTGTCTAGGCCTGGACTCCACAGACCTCTGAGGGCGTGCTGGGGTGTCCCGAGGCTACCAATACACAAGCGACCTTCAGTAATGACTTCAACAGTCAGTGTGGGTCAAAATGCCATTACAGGCTTATTAAAAACAAGGTCACCAACATCAAATCTAATTAGGGTAAAAATTCTGCAGGGGGCTGCAATGGCAATCAGTGGGCCGATGCACCGGGAGTGTGCTAGTAGTAGTAGTACATACAAAATATATCTATTTTATGGAAAACCACAGCAAAAACAAAACAAACAAAATAACGACACAGTGTCACAGCAAAACTAACCCTAACCCTAACCACAGATTAACAGGTGAGTTTCAACTGCATCACCCCCAAGCAGAGGTTTGACCTCAGCCTACAGCACTAAAAGTCACTTAAAATCAAACAATGTAAAGCAACAAATAAAAAATAAACAAAAAAACAGATGAGTTTATTACAAAGCAAAATTATTGATGATGTTGAGCCTGAAGCCACCAAGTCTGCTTTACACTGCTGGTACTGCAGCTAATAGAACACGGAGTAAAAAACTGATTTGTCTATTAGTATTAATCAGAGAGAATATTCAATTAATACCATCAGTTTCACTTTGATTTGACTAAAAACTGAAGTGACTTTCACATTATTATCCGTCATTATGGGACAGAGTCAGATTTAAATGCACTTCTTCAGTATTGTGTTTAAGTAATGAACTTTTCCACCAGCACTCCCCTCGTGCATCATTTGCAGCAGCAGCGTTTTATACCGTAATAAATTTTTATATTCTTCATATCCCTCCATTAAAAAAAGAAAGCAGAAACCACTGTCATGACACCTGTTATCTCTGACTGGTTGTGTAGCTCCATAGCACACCCCTCAGCACTTTGTGAATTTAACACAATTCAGATTCACCTCAGAAATAAAAAACGCAGCTTAATATCATAGAGATAGCTGCCTACCTTGCTCCTTTATGATAGACAGCAAATTAGAGACATATTTTTTCAAATAAATTCCATAAAAAAAATCAGCACCTCAGGGTACTACATTACCTCAACAATTAAAATACAGCTAATTGTAAGAGTTTGCTTGGCTTACCAAGGAAACAGCACGCAGGAGTGATCACATAAGGCAGAGTGAAGCTGACACACCTGTACTCCTCCTCTTAACATATTAGGTGCTGTCAGATTGATTGGCCAAATTGTGCCTGAGTTCTATCTATCTGTCTATCTATCTGTCTGTCTGTCTGTCTGTCTGTCTGTCTGTCTGTCTGTCTGTCTGTCTGTCTGTCTGTCTGTCTGTCTGTCTGTCTGTCTGTCTGTCTGTCTGTCTGTCTGTCTGTCTGTCTGTCTGTCTGTCTGTCTGTCTATCTATCTATCTATCTATCTATCTATCTATCTATCTATCTATCTATCTATCTATCTATCTATCTATCTATCTATCTATCTATCTATCTATCTATCTATCTATCTATCTATCTATCTATCTATCTAGTGTCCCTCTACTACAGTCAAGAAGGTGGTACATGTCACAGTAAGAACCACATGAATGCCAGAACTGCAGGTTTCCCAGTAAAATGTTAATTACAGCGTCACATTGCTTCCACTAGCTCACCTTCTTCCCATAATGCATCCTGCTGCCTTCTCATCCACAGGGAAACAACACGCCCAAACATCCACATTATATAAATAAACACGTAGGTCATCCAACCAGGCCATCTTCTGCCATCCATCCATCCATTATCTATACACCGCTTAATCCTCATTAGGATCACAGGGGGCTGGAGTCTATCCCAGCTGACTTAGGGTGAAGCCAGGGGACACCCTGGACAGGTCACCAGTCTATCACAGGGATACACACAGAGACAAGCAAGCACACTCACACTCACACCTACGGACAATTTAGAATCACCAATTAACCTGAGCATGTTTCTGGACTGCGGGAGGAAGCTGGAGAACATGCAAACTCCACACAGAAAGAACCGGGGATGTTCTAGCTGGGAGGCGACAGTGCTAACCACTGAACAACTGTGCAGCCCCTATTGCACCAAGATGCAGGTAAAAGTCACTCCACAGGGCCAAGAAGTAGTTCTGCAGCTTCTTATAAAGCCACAGCTTGTTGTTTGTGCACTGGTTTCTGTATAGACAAACTAGATACAGGTTAAGCTAAGCTAAATGGCTGCTACCTGTAGGTTTAGTGTATAGATGCTAAAATGCTGTTAACAGTCTCATCTGCCTGTTGGCGAGAGAGCAACTAAGTGGATTTACCTCAAAATGTGTGCTTAAGCCAACCAAGCAACAAAACTACTGCGCATCATCCTTTAACAGTATTCATGAAGCAAAAATATCTAACTGTAATTGTCTAAAATTGCCACTTAAACTCACTTTAACTAGATTTACTCTGACCTTGTATCCCCAGTTTAGTGTACCGGCTCTTAATAAGGACGCCATGTGATGTCTGCTTCAAAGAGTGATTATAGTGAACCTATAAAAAGCCAACACAGAAGGTGGTTTAAGAGCAGGAGTGTCAGTTTGTTGTGGCGAAGGCTTGTTAATCCTAATTAGTGCCCTTCACTAATGAAGCCATTGGCCCTGTTGTGTAGCCAGAGGCATGCAGCGTGCTGCTACAGATGCTCTTATTTTCATCCTCTGTTTCAGCTTCACAAGTGGCCTTTAATAAATGATGAATCATGTACTTTAATTTTGCAAATAATGCTTGTTAAAAAGCACCTGTTCCAGATTATATGCACATTCAGTATTATTTTTAAATGTTGAGCCTCATTACACTAAAACACTTCAGCTGGTTGAATTTCAAATAGTGGAGTCAGTGCATCACTTTAAAATGAGTCTGGAGTTAGACAACACCTTGTTCTTTTGTTGCTGCAGTTTGCAAGGATGCTTGTTTG